>NW_027256889.1:5014629-5084629 GCF_029215685.1 Pituophis catenifer annectens
CGCGTCCACCTCCACTCCACTCCACTCCACTCTATATTCTATTCTATCTATTCTATTCTATTCTATTCTATTCTATTCTATTCTATTCTATTCTATTCTATTCCATTCCACTCCACTCACTCACTCCACTCCACTCCACTCCACTCCACTCTATATTCTGTTCTGTTCTGTTCTGTTCTATTCTTCTATTCTATTCTATTCTATTCTATTCTATTCTATTCTATTCTATTCTATTCTATTCTATTCTACTTCTACTCTACTCTACTCTACTCTACTCTACTCTACTCTACTCTACTCTACTCACTCCACTCCACTCCACTCCACTCCACTCCACTCCACTCCATTCCATTCCATTCCATTCCATTCCACTCCATTCCATTCCGGCAGGTTTCTTGTACTTTAAAAGACAACAACACAACAACGTTAACTCAAGACTACAGAGATATAAAACTTAAGTTAACCTCATTCTATTTACACTCCTAAGGGATATCAAACTACAATGGATATTAAAAGCCCTTGCTGCAGAAAGTTGCCTTAATTTTTGAAATACGAAATAAAGGCAGAGATGAGATACTGAGCATTAAATCAACACCCTTTTAAATAAAACCAGCAGAAAACTGTCAGTTCTTAGAGCTGGCTTCTTTCAGTAACTGGACAATTTGCTAGCAGAAATGCTGTGTCAGACTACGATGCTATCTCAAAATTAAATGAATTTCCAAACTGTCAATCTTTAAGGAAATCTTTCTTTAATTGAGCACAGCCACCGGATCATGACTCCGCACGGACAAGACTGACCTTTTGCCCCCCAATCCCTCCCTTTCCGATCCCCAAATCTCTGCTTCTCATTGGCTATCTTCCAAGTCATTCTTCAGACTTCTTTTTCTCGTCATTTCCCAGGAATGTGCCCCCTCCCCTCATTTCCACGACAACCAGACTTCAAAGGGATTTAGCAGGCAAAAGTTTCAGAGTTTATCTCTCGCTCTCCTCTGCTCTCTATGCCAGCGTTGAAACACTGACATGCTGCACAGAAGTAGCTATAAGTAAAAGAAACATTGGCTTGTAGTAAGCTCACCTTTCCCCTTTGGATCAAATAAACCTTGATTTCAAAACTTGGTCCTTATAACCAGCACAAGTGGGTCAATGACTTGAAGTAAAGTTCAGAATTAAAAATAGACATCTCATGTTTTGGAGTACAGTCGATTGTCAGACCTTCCCCCAAATATTGAAACATTGGTACTCTCACGTAGTCTAAATTGTATCAACGGGTTATTTTAAATTCTTTTAAATCCACTTCTCTGCTTCCAAACCCCCTTTAAACCAATGAGTGTCATTTCAACCTGAAATATTGAAAATTAAATTGATGTATTGGCTGGATTTTTTCAGAGTTCATTCCGAATTAGATTTTCTTTAAATGCCCTCCGGTCTCTGCAATTATTTTTTGCTTAGTCCTGGGATTGTAATCCAGAGTTCAACCCATCAGATGCAACAACGGTGTTGTATAACGCACAACTTTCTTTCCCTTCTCAGGAATGATTTCAAAAGGATGCAGATTCTGGCAGGGCTGTATGCCATTCTCCCACATTTTTTTCCCCCTGAAGAATCCAAGCTATAAATACCCTCAAACCAAGGCTACGTTTTTTGCTAAATTTGACTTGTCAGTTTGAATTCTATATTGCTTCTGATATGTCCTTGCCTTCATCTCATTCTTCTGTGCTCATCTCCTGTCCTCTGCGCATCACTGAAGCAGGCCTTCTGGCCTCAATTATGGTCCTAAACCTGTATTAGAGCTGCTTTGTCTATCCAAACGTCGAATTGGGAATTCTGGGAGCTGAAATCCACAGATCTTACAAGTTGGGCTGAGGTTGAGAAACGCTTGTTCAAGCTTCAGTTCCTAGCAACATTTCCCATTCTACAAGGTCAATTTTTAGCAGGTATTCTACAACCCACCATTGATAAAACAGAACTACCTAACAGCAGTAGCAGTAGCCCTTCGACTTATATACCGCTTCACAGTGCTTTTACAGCCCTCTCTAAGCGGTTTACAGAGTCAGCCTATTGCCCCCAACAATCGGGGTCCTCATTTTACCCTCAGAAGGATGGAAGGCTGAGTCAACCTTGAGCCAGTCAGGATCGAACTCCTGGCAATGGGCAGAGTAATCCTGTAATACTGCATTTTGACCATTGTGCACCACAGAAGGGAGGGAGGGAGGGAGGGAGGGAGGGAGGGAGGGAGGGAGGAAGGAAGGAAGGAAGGAAGAGTCAAGGAGGGAAAGAAGGAAGAGTCAAGGAAGGAGGGAAGGAAGGAAGGAAGGAAGGAAGGAAGGAAGGAAGGAAGGAAGGAAGGAAGGAAAGGAAGGAAGGAAGGAAGGAAGGAAGGGAAAAGGAAGAGCAATAAGCACTTAGACTTATATACCGCTTCACAGTGCTTTACAGCCCTTTCTAAGTGGTTTACAGAGTCAGGCTATTGCCCCCAACAATTTGGCTCCTCATTTTACCCACCTCAGAAGGATGGAAGGCTGAGTCAACCTTGAGCCTGGTGAGATTTGAACTGCCAAATTGCAGTCAGCCAGCAGTCAGCAGAAGTAGCCTGCAGTACTGCACTCTAACCACTGTGCCACTGTGGCGAAGATTGTTTCCCCTTGTTTAGGAATCCCTGCAGATTTTATTCCGCTGGTCATTGCCAACTTTAGGGGGCAATGCTCATCTCCATTTCAAAGCCACTGAGCCAGCAGTGTCCAAAGAAATTTCCATGGTCATGTGGCCAGCATGACATCACGGAGCACCTTCCCACCGAAGTGGTACCTATTCATTTACTTGCAATGCTTTCGAACTGCTAGGTCGGCCTAAATTGGAGCAAGGATTCTATTCGGGTCTTGAACCCAGGCTGCCGGCTTTCCAGCCGACAATCCCAGCGTCTTAACCACTGAGCCACCGTTCTTCCTTTGCTTAAACTTATGTTAATTAATATATACTATTCATCTTTCAAGAGTCTTCAGTGAATACAGTTATCCTGCCGAGCTGAAATAGGCTGCCCCATTGTGGGTAGGGGTGCCTGTAGCAGTTTAGTTTGTTAACCAATGCATTAATAATACATCGCTTGTTTTATTAAAGGCACGGATACGTTTAACAAAAGTTTAGCGTCCTTTTAAAGTTTGTAGTGTTTGGTCAGGTATTCACAGTTTAAATCACAGGATACTTAAAACCATTTTCCCACGAGGGGCTCCAGCTAGATAAGACAGGTTATGCAAGCCAAAATTTTAGTTGTTTGAACGCATAAATCTGGGATGATAGATTTAGATAATCTCCTTACACCCCGAATTGCCATCTTAACTTTTTTTAGCTGTATCCTACAGATACTGGACACAGTATCTTGTAAGATACTGTTGTTTTTCGAACTTGGCAACCTTAGAACGTGAACATCAGCTCCAGAATAAAGTCCCCACAGGTTAAAAGTTGTCAAGTTTGAAAAACACTGTTTTAACTCTTCTCTCAATTCCTCTGAATTCTTCACCAGATCTTTTGCATAAGAAATCTTTGACTACAGCAGGGGTCAGCAACCTGCGGCTCTGGAGCCGCATGTGGCTCTTTCACCCCTCTGGTGCGGCTCCCTGGCACTCAAAATATGCATCACAACCGCCAATGTGCAACACTCACCGGCACACAATTTATTGAGTTTTTCAACCCCCGGTAGGCCAACCATGGATAAATCCAAGAAAAGAAAAGTTTCAGAAGAAAACAGAATGTTTAATTCAACTACATTTGCTAGTTTTGTGGCCGCTGAAGAAATAGTCAGGCACGGGAAGGGTTTTGTGGCTCCCGGTGTTTTCTTTTCTGTGGGAAATGGCTCCAAATGGCTCTTTGAGTGTTTAAGGTTGCAGACCCCTGGACTACAATATACTGTAAGGTAAAGGTTCCCCTCGCACATATATGCTAGTTGTTCCTGACTCTAGGGGGCGGTGCTCATCTCTGTTTCAAAGCCGAAGAGCCAGCACTGTCCGAAGACGTCTCCATGGTTATGTGGCCAGCATGACTCAAGCCAAAGACGCACCGAACGCTGTTACCTTCCCACCAAAGTTGGTCCCTATTTTTCTACTTGCATTTTTTATGTGCTTTCGAACTACTATGTTGGCAGAAGCTGGGACAAAGAACGGGAGCTCATCCTGCTATGTGGCACTAGGGATTCGAACCTCTGAACAGCTGACCTTCTGACTGACAAGCTCAGCATCTTAGCCACTGAGCCACCACATCCCTACAGTATACAGTATACTGTACCTCATCCCTTTTCGAGTCTTGGCTGAACTGATATACACCAGGAAAAAAAAAAAAAACAAGCTTTAAACAGCCAAACTGGCAACAGCACCAGAATTTTGGTTGCTAAGCAAGGCAGTTAAAAGAGGTGCATTTGATTCTATGACCTTTTTTTGCCATGGTTGTTAAGTGAGTCACCCAGTTGTTAAGCAAGTCCCGTTGACTGTGCTTGTCAGAAGCCTGCGGGTAAAGTTTCAAATGGCGATCACGTGACCTTAGGATGCTGTAACTGTCATACATGTCGGTGGCCGAGCACCCGGAATTTTGATCATGTGATCCTGAGGACACTGTGCCAGTCATAAGTGTGAGGACCGGTCATGAGTATGAGGACTGGTCATAAATCATTTTTTTCCCCACCAGAACCATTGTAACTTTGAACGGTCACTAAATGAATGGTCGTAAGTTGAGGGTTACCTGTACATCATATTTTCAGTCCATTTCTTCCAGGAATACCTTTAAAAAGGTTGCTGGTTAAAACCTGCTAGAAATCAAAGACGAGCTCAGCACACACTGGCAGAGGGAGAGAATACGATTTTTTTTCTCTTTCTTAAAAAAAAAAAAAGTATTTAAATTTATAGCTTTCTCTCTCCCCGAGGCTCCGAGGAGGTAAAAAACAAATAGAAATATCCTGTTAAAAATCAATTAAAACACAGTAGAAGGTTAACGGATCTTAAATTCTTCTAGTTTTTCGCTGGCTTAAATCTTATGAAGGCTTCACCTTCATAAACTCAGCCAAACTGGAAAAAACTAACAGTGATGTGGGGATTCTCTCTCTCTCTCCCTCCCTCCCTCCGTGTGTGTCTCTGTGTGTTTCTCTTGCCTTGTATGTGAAAAAATGAAGAGGAAATCTGTAATACATAAAAACATGCCTGTTCTGACAATCTCATTGAGAACTAGAGATATCCGATAACCTTCCTCTAGCCAACAAAACCTGCATGGATTCATTCTAAGCCCAGAAATATGGTTTATTTTGGTACAGGGTTCAACTCAGGAGACTTCAGAGCAGGGGTGAAATGCTCCCGGTTCAGACAGGAGGCTGGGTGCACGTGTGGAAGGCATGTATGTGCACGAAGCAAGAGTGAAGCGAGCGTGCACGCAGGGCGAACTGTTGGTAAGACTACCCGCTGGAGGGGTAGTCTAGCTACATGGAAGTAAGATGATGCAAAGGAGGGGAATTATAAGTGATTTGCAGCTGCTCCTCGACTTAACAACCGAAATGGAGCGCAAAATTTATGTGGCTAAGCCGCTAAGCAAGACAGTCGTTAAGTGAATTTTGCCCCATTTTACAACCTTCCTTGCCACAGTTGTTAAGCGAATCACTGCCGTTGTTCAGTTAGTAACCAGGTTGTTAAGTGAATCTGGCTTCCCCGTGGACTTGGTTGTTCAGAAGGTCGCAAAAGAGGATTGTGTGATCCCAGGGACACTGCAACCGTCATAAATACAAGCCAGTTTCCAAGCCTCTGATTTTTGATCATGCGACCCTGCAGACGCTGCAGCAGTCATAAGTCACTTTTTCCCCCAATGCTATTGTAACTTCAAATGGTCACCAAACAAATCGCCGTAAGTTGAGGATGTACAACCATTCCTCTCTTCTTTAAAAAAGTTGGTCCGTGTGGAAAATTGGATATCAGAGAAAAATATTCAAGCATAATATATCCTCTGACATTTTCCTTCTGCAAGGATTCCACTCCTATTCATTTCCATTTTTGCACTCGTACAGTATATTGACACCTTTACGGTGTGAAATTATTGCCTAACTAGATCAACTATTTGGGGCAAATATGCCATTTATCCTGTGAATGGGCAGGATCTGAATTCAAAATCACTTCCTAAACTGATTTATTTATTTATTTATTTTACTAATGAATCAGCCAAAATATATACTTCTGGGTCTTGAATTCCCCAAACAATTTTCTGCAATAACTCAAGAACTTATATATTAATTTGACTGCAAGTGGAAATTATCTTCCAGGCCAGGATAATCTGAGAAACAAATGATTGGCTGTCTTAAAATCCATGGCCGACTCAAGGTCCTTCACAATTCTTTTCTGAGGGCGTCGTACGGCCTAGAAAGACACAAGGAAGTAAATCCTAGCGACCTAAAGGCCTTGTCAAATAGCCCAGGCTGGCTGAAATTCTCTTGGTGGAAATGAGAATTCAGTGCAATATGTCTAAAAATTGTCCCAACCTATTAAAGACAGGCCCGGATCATATAATGGGCAGACAGGAAAGATATATAATATCCCTTTGGCCTGCAACTTGGAAAAATGGCTTGAGGACCCAAAGGTGCAAATGGTTTGAGCCTGTGTGTGCATTCAGCACTAGTGTGTTGGTGTGTGCATGCATGCACCCCTGTTGTGTGTCTGTGGACAAAAGGTGCAACGAAGACATTCTACATACGGTACATTTAGCAAACATAAATCTTTTAAGAAAGGCGCGGGTCATTTTAGACTTAAATGACCGCAATCGAGTCCGATATTTCTGCTGCTGTAAGCGAGATGGTTGTTAAGTTTTGCCCCGTTTTGTGACTTTTCTTGCCACCATTGTTAAGTGACTCGCTCCTAGTTGTTAAACTCGTAGCACGGGTTGTTAAGCGAATCCAGCTTCCCATTTGACTGGGCTTGTCAGAAGTTCGCCAAAGGGAATCAGTGTCATTGTAATTGTGAAACGGTCATTAAATGAATAGTTGCAAATCGAGGCTTATCTGTACACCTTATACAATTTCTGGCTCTTATTATTTTCGGCCAAATTTGTGTCTCTTTACGTGTCTTTTAAAGAACTTCACTCCTCCAATTTCAAGGAAACTGAGACTGCTCGGGTGGCTCTTTGGAAGGTGGGGAGGAGTGAGGGGTGGGTCTTCTCATGCCACCCCCAAATTCCAGGTCTTGCTCCCTCCCCTCCTATTTTTTTTCCCTTGCCCTCCCATCTTCCTCCAACATTCCCTTAAAAGTTGCCCCTCTTCCTTTAGACCAGAGGTCACCAACTTTTCGGACCTCAGGGACCACAAAATTCATAATTTTAAATCCCGCGGACCACTAATAGGAAGTTTTTTTTATTTATTTAAGAAAAAAGATGACTAGATTAACTTTGATGATTATGGATAGAGAAGACTCAGAATATTTTAAAATATGGAATGGTTTTTATTATTGGTTGGAGAAGAGATATAAACGATTAATTATATAAATACGTATAAATATGCGATAAGTAGAATATTATATTAGTGATGAATTGATATTATGGACTGGATAAGGATCAAGACAGAAGAAATGACAACTATACAGAAGAAGAAAGAACTTTGGAAGATAATATGAGCCTTGATGGTGCAGCAGACTAAAGTGCTGTTAACTAGCATCAGCTGCTTGCAATTACTGCAAGTTCAAATGTCACCAGGCTCAAGGTTGACTCAGCCTTCCCTCCTTTCGAGGGAGGTAAAATGAGGACCCGGATTGTGGGGGCAATAAACTGACTTTGTATAAAAAAGAACACCGCTTGGAGGGGGGGCGAAAGCCCTACTAAGCAGGTATATACAAAAGTATGACAGCTATTGCTTAACGCATTGTAAGCCGCCCTGAGTCTCCGGAGAAGGGCGGCATATAAATCGAACCAATAAATAAACAATAAATAAAATAACACCGAGATGTCACAGGGAAGAGAAAATGGATGTATTAAATGTTTGTTTGCTTAAAATAACAAACAAACTTTTAAAAAAAAAAAAGAAAAAAGAAAAATAGTATTATTATTATTTTTGGCTTTAATTTATATGCCGCCCTTCTCCGGAGACTCAGGCCGGCTTACAAGGCGTTAAGCAATAGCCTTCATCCTTTTGTATATTTATACAGTCAGCTTATTGCCCCCATAAACTGGGTCCTCAATTTACCTACCTTAGAAAGGATGGAAGGCTGAGTCAACCTTGAGCCTGGTAAGATTTTAACTTGCAGTAATTGCAGGCAGCAGATGTTAATAACAGTGTGCTTTAGTCCACTGTACTACATAGTGCAATATAAAAAAAAGTGCAATATAAAAAAATGCAAATGATTTTTCTGCGGACCCCCCAAATTTTCTTGCAGACCATCGCGAGGGGTTGGTGACCGCTGCTTTAGACTGTTTGCATCACCCTCCAAGTCCCCACACCCCAATTTTCCAGAATGCCTTTTCTGTTAGTCTCTTAGTCCCTCTTTAAGCCCCCTTCCCCAATAATGTCAATAATTTATTTTATTTATTTATTTATTTATTTTTATTTTTAAATGCCGCCCTTCTCCGGAGACTCAGGGCGGCTTACAATGTGTTAAGCAATAGCCTTCATCCTTTTGTATATTTTATACAAAGTCAGCTTATTGCCCCCACAAACCGGGTCCTCATTTCACCTACCTTAGAAAGGATGGAAGGCTGAGTCAACCTTGAGCCTGGGGAGATTTTAACTTGCAGTAATTGCAGGCAGCAGATGTTAATAACAGTGTGCTTTAGTCCATTGTACTACATAGTGCAATATAAAAAAAGTGCAATATAAAAAAATGCAAATGATTTTTCTGCGGACCCCCCAAATTTTTTTGCAGACCATCGCGAGGGGTTGGTGACCGCTGCTTTAGACTGTTTGCATCACCCTCCAAGTCCCCACACCCCAATATTCCAAAATGCCTTTTCTGTTCGTCTCTTAAGCCCCCTTCCCCAATAATGTCAATAATGTATCTCCCCACTTTTCAGTATCTCCCCACTTTTTTTCTTTTTAATATCTTGCCTTTCCGAGGTTTCTTTAAAATATCCTAATGCCTCCCCACCTCCCCTCCACCCACGGAAAACCCCCCACCCCACCCTGCCCTGCCCACTCCCCAACCCCCCCCCCCCATCCCTACACCCCGTCCCCCCAGCCCAGCCCAGCCCAGCCCAGCCCAGCGCTTGCCGGTGTCCGAATCAATTAGCCCTGAGATTGGAGGAGCAGCGCGGAGGGTAAATATTAAAGCCGGGCGCTTCGCTAATTCAAACCATCGATCAGGCGGGGATGAGAGCAATAAATTATTGTGACAAGATGCAATCCTCGCGCCCGGCGCCTCTGCCGCCATCGATCCAGGCGGCCCCGGCTCGGCTCCCGCAGCCACCCGCCGTCCAAAGCAAAGCCCTCTGGGCGGCGCCCTGCAACCGCGCTTTGCCCCACCGGCCGGACCGGGGGATGGAGTTGGGGCTGGGGTCTTCCATTCGCCCCCCACTCAGAGCCAAGGAGGCGGCAGGCGGCTGGATTGGCTTCCTGGGAAACTCTGCTCTACGGGCGTCTCCCCCCCCCCGCAGCCCCCAGACTTCAAACTTTGAGCCTTGGTAGTACAGTGGTCTAAGGCACCCTGTTATTAAGACCAGCTGCCTGCAATTACTGCAGGTTCGAATCTCGCCGAGGCTCAAGGTTGACTCAGCCTTCCATCCTTTCTAAGGTAGGTAAATTGAGGACCCAGTTTGTGGGGGCAATAAGCTGACTTTGTATAAATATACAAAAAGGATGAAGGCTATTGCTGAGCACATTGTAAGCCGCCCTGAGTCTCCGGAGAAGGACAGCATATAAATCAAACTAATAAATAAATAAATAAATAAATAAATAAATAAATAAATAAATAAATAAATAAATAAGCAAATAAACAAATAAACAAATAAACAAATAAAATGGGGCAAAACTCATTTAACAACTTAAAGAGCCTTGGTAGTACAGTGGTCTAAGGCACCCTGTTAT
This sequence comes from Pituophis catenifer annectens, assembly GCF_029215685.1. Classification (NCBI taxonomy): domain Eukaryota; kingdom Metazoa; phylum Chordata; class Lepidosauria; order Squamata; family Colubridae; genus Pituophis; species Pituophis catenifer. Next base: position 5,024,648 of record NW_027256889.1, read on the forward strand.
TAAGCTGGTTATTAAGACCAGCTGTCTGCAATTATTGCAAGTTCGAATCTCGCCAAGGCTCAAGGTTGACTCAGCCTTCCATCCTTTCTAAGGTAGGTAAATTGAGGACCCAGTTTGTGGGGGCAATAAGCTGACTTTGTATAAATATACAAAAGGATGAAGGCTATTGCTGAGCGCATTGTAAGCCGCCCTGAGTCTCCGGAGAAGGGCGGCATATAAATCAAAATTAAAAAAAAAAACCAAAAAAACTTGCACCCCACTTTTTTTTTGCTTTCTCTCTTTTCCAGCTGTTGAGGTCGCCTCCCCAGACTTCTCCCTGTTGGGACCCTCCTAGACACACACACCCTCCTCCTGCCCCAGAGGTGGCTTTTTCAGCAGGTTCTGACCGGTTCTGGAGAACCGGTAGCGGCAATTTTGAGTAGTGCGGAGAACCGGCAAAATATCACCTCTGGGTTGGCCCCAGAGTGGGGTGGGAAATGGAGATTTTGCAATATCCTTCCCCCAGGAGTGGGGAGGGAATGGGGATTTTGCAGTAGCCTTCCCCCAGGAGTCGGGAGGGAATGGAGATTTTGCTACATCCTTCCCCCAGGAGGGCAGGGAATGGAGATTTTGCAGTATCCTTCCCCTAGAGTGGGGTGGGAATGGAGATTTTGCAATATCCTTCCCCCAGGAGGGGAGGGAATGGATATTTTGCAGTATGCTTCCCCTGGAGTGGGGTGGGAATGGAGATTTTGCTATATCCTTCCTCCAGGAGTGGGGTGAGAATGGAGATTTTGCAGTATCCTTCCCCTGCCACGCCCACCAAGCCATGCCAGGCCCACCAAGCCACACACACAGAACCAGCAGTAAAAATGTTTGAAACCCATCACTGCCCCCCCCTCAACTAACTTGACTAAGGGCCTCAGTGCAGTGGTGGGTTTCAAATTTTTTTACTACCGATTCTGTGGGTGTGGCATGGCTTGGTGGGCGTGGCTTGGTGGGCGTGGCATGAGAAGGATACTGTACAATCTCTTTTCCCACCCCAGTCCAGGAGAAGGTTATTGCAAAATCCCCATTTCCTCCCAATCAGCTGGGACTGGGGAGGCGGGGCCAGTCAGAATTTTCACTACCGGTTCTCCGAACTACTCAAAATTTCCGCTACCGGTTCTCCGGAATTGGTCAGAACCTGCTGAAACCCACCTCTCTGGCTCAGTGGCTAAGACACTCAGCTTGTCGATCAGAAAGGTCGGGCGGTTCGAATCCCTAGTACAGGTGTCCAGGGGGGTTGGACGAGATGACCTCCAAGATCCCTCCCAACTCTGTTACTGTTACGAGATCCGCGATCACTAACAGGTGGTCTGCAAGAACATTTTGGGGGTCTGCAGAAAAATTATTTGCATTTTTTATATTGCACCAAATACTATTTAAGAGACGCGGTGGCTCAGTGGCTAAGACGTTCAGCTTGTCGATCGAAAGGTCGGCAGTTCAGCGGTTCGAATCCCTAGTGCCGCATAACGGGGCGAGCTCCCGTGACTTGTCCCAGCTTCTGCCAACCTATCAGTTCGAAAGCAGGTAAAAAAATGCAAGTAGAAAAATAGGGACCACCTTTGGTGGGAAGGGAACAGCGTTCCGTGCGCCTTTGGCATTGAGTCCTGCCGGCCACATGACCACGGAGACATCTTCGGACAGCGCTGGCTCTTCAGCTTTGAAACGGAGATGAGCACCGCCCCCTAGAGTCGGGAACGACTAGCACATATATGCAAGGGGAACCTTTACCTTTACTAAATACTATTTACTGTGTCTTCTTTAAAAAAAGTCATCTGATTAGGCTAGGGTCGTGTGTGAAATCGGGCAGTGGAGTTGGCAAACTGTAATTTATTTACAGCAGAGTTATCCCACCTTGGCAACTTCAAAACCTGTGGACTTCAACTCCCAGAATTCCCCAGCCAACTCCCAGAATTCTGGGAGTTGAAATCCACAGGTCTTCAAGTGGCCAAGGCTGAACATCCCTGATTTACAGCATGGATTGCTTCACAAATCACACTGCTGCGGTTTCCTTAATCATGGTTTATTGAATAAACCACCATTGGCTACGCTCACACGACACCCCGAGCCATAAGCAACGCTGATAAGCCCAATTTCACACGCTCAATGAAACCCAGACCAAATCCTTCATGCCGTAATGCAATGTTATGGCAGCCTTCTCTCCACCACCCGCCCCACTTACAACTAAGCGTAAAACCTTGCCCGCAGAGTTCCTCTTTTTTCTTTTGAAAAGAAAAAAAATGTCCAGACCTACCTGGAAACGCCAAGTGATTTCAGCGTGCAAAGAATGTGTGCTACAGCTGAATCTGATTTTTATGAAGATTTCCTCAATTTATTTATTTTCCAGTCGCAATGACTCCCCCCCTCCCATTGGTACAGCTAGCCCGTGAAAAAAGCAGAAAGAGTAATTTAAGTGCTCAGACATAGGCTAAGGTGTAGATTTGTATGTTAATGGGAACCTGGAGAGGGTGATATAAGAATCTCTCCATGCTCCAGAAAATGTGAATTCTGCAAGCATGGCCTCTCCCTTACGGACATCGGGAGCATACAGATTCCGGCACATAGGAGGTTTGAGCCAGTGGTGAAATCCAATTTTTTTCACTACCGGTTCTGTGGGCGTGGCTTGGTGGGTGTGGCAGGGGAAGGATACTGCAAAATCCCCATTCCCTCCCCACTCCTGGGGGAAGGATATTGCAAAATCTCCATTCCCACCCCTCTCTGGGGCCAGCCAGAGGTGGTATTTGCCAGTTCTCTGAACTACTCAAAATTTCCACTACCGGTTCTCCAGAACCTGTCAGTACCTGCTGGATTTCACCCCTGATTTGAGCCTTTCTATTTCACCAAGATTTTGACCGCTTCCCTTACGACACTTCCCTGCTCCCCTGTCGGGTGGTTACAGGTAGTCCTCAACTTACGACCACAATGGAGCTCAACATTTTCATTGCTAAGTGAGAAATTTGTTAAATCAGTTTTGCCTCCTTTTCCGACCTGTCTCTCCATGACGCTGACATGAATCACTGCGGCTGTTAAATTAGTAACACAGTTGTTTGGTGAATTCTCACGGACTGTGCTGGTTAGAAAGTCGCAAAAGGAGATTGCATGATCCCGAAACACTGCGACCGTCATAAATAGGAACAAGTTGCCAAGCGTCTGAATTTTGAATGTGTGAATATATCGGGATCCTGCAAACCATTGTAAGTGTGGAAACTGTTTTTCCTCTGTGCTGTTGTAACTTCCATTGCTCACTAAATGAACTGTTGTAAATCAAGGACAGCTTGCATATCAGGGCAATAGGATTATTCCATAGCGCCAGCATTTCCCCAAACTGGGCTCGCACATAAAGTTCTCACATTTAGTATAAATCTGGATGATTTAGACAGATCTGATAGATATCAATCTGAATGTGGGTTTACTTGGTTTTAACCTACTGTTATATAAACCTTGCTGCTATAAACCAGGGTTCTGCAATCTTAAACACTCAAAGAGCCATTTGGACCCGTTTCCCACAGAAAAGAAAACACCGGGAGCCACAAAACGCTTCCTATGCCCAACTATTTCTTGAGTGGCCACAAAACTAGCAGATGTAGTTGAATTAAATGTTCTGTTTTCTTCTGAAACTTTTCTTGGATTTATCCATGGTTGGCCTACTGGGGGTTGAAAAGCTCAATAAATTGCGTGCCGATTGAGTAACAGGGAGCTGCAGCAGAGCGGTGAAAGAGCCACATGCGGCTCCAGAGCCGCAGGTTGCTGACCCCTGCTATAAACCATAGATTATGATGCAGATTGAAATGTGATTTCAACCAGCCAATGGGGCTTAGTCTATGAACCAAAGTTAAGGCCAATTCTAATCTAGATGTAGTCAGCGTGAACTATTCTAAAGAGTCTGATTTTTATAGACTCATAGGTCAGAAGGGACCTTGGAGGTCTTCTAGTCCAACCCCTGCCCAAGGCAGTGGAGCCCTTATTATGCCTGGACATTCCTATATTTTTATTGCAAGGGGAGAAAACGAGATTTGATCTGTATCGCAAGTGATTGTTTGAATATAGCTAGAATTCCAATGCATGCTGACATCCTTCTGGGTCTATCCAGCTAAGTTGGACAGCCATTTCTAGAAGTCTCATCCAGCCAAGCCAAAGGAATTCTGGGAACTTCAGTTTTTCAACAGATCTTGATACTGCTAGGTTGGGCATCCCAGACTAACCTGTTGTGGCTCCGTCCTCCGAGCCTATCTTATCAGAGGAAGAAGGTTCCGAAGGAGAGGAGACGGCCAAGCCTCCCTCTCCAGGACCCTCCTCTCTGGCAATGCCTCAGGTGTCTCCCGAAGGAGAAGAGATTGGCCAGGAGCCAGGTGTTTCCGAGCCGTCGGATAGTGACAAAGAAACATTGTGGTTGGACCCACGCCAGCGTCGGAGAGACAAGCGTGTGCAGCAGAAAAGGAGGCGTGCCAGAGATTAAGCTGAGTCATTGGACCACACCCCACAGGCTATAAAGGGGAGTGTGGTGGCCATTCGGACTCTGTGACGGACAAAGCTAAATCTCTGGCGAGTCACTTTGCACCTTTGGACACAACGCCTATTTGCTGTGGATTTAATTACAAATTGGACTATTCAAACTGTGTATATTTTTGTCTGTGTTATCAGAGTAAAGTTCTTGGCAGGCAGCTATAGAGTTGCTGCCAAGTTCCTTATCACTGACTGAGTGTTTGAAGAGTTTATTTAACCCTTGGCTGGCTGGTTGGGTGCGTGTGTGGGATGGGGACAGAACATAACCGCAATGTCTTACTCTGTGGTTTTGTTTTGTTTTCTGGTGCCTTCAAGCCAATCCTGACTCCTCGCCCCTTCCTGGACAAGTCCCCGCAGCATCCTTGCCATGATTTCAGAGGCGGCTTGCCATTGCCCTCTTTTTTGGGCTGACAGAGAATGACGGCCAAGACTGCTCAGCTGGCTTGAATTAGAACCTCACAGTTTCTAACCCAGTGCCTTAACCACTACACCAAACTATAGTTTTCCCATGGAAAAATAAAACACGCACTACAAACTCTACATGTGATACTTCCCTCCTGTCCAGTGGTGGGCTGCTGCCGGTTCGGATTTATTTGGGCGGACCAGTAGTTCAACCCAGTGTCTGGCTCCGCCCACCCGCCCTGGGGCTATCAGGTCCTACCCTGTTTCCTCCAAAATAAGACCTCCCCTGATAATAAGCCCAACTGGGCTTTTGAGCGCATGGCGATAAGGCCAAGCGCCTAGTTCAGGATTCAAAAAAATATAAGACAGGGTCTTATTTTGGGGGGAAACACGGTATCTATCTATCTGCACCTCTCTCTACATCTCTCTCTCTCTATTTATCTATCTCTATATCTATCTACCCATCCATCCACCCACCATCCATCATGTATGTATGTATGTATGTATGTATGTATGTATGTATGCATGCATGCATCTATCTATCTACCTACCTACCTACCTACCTACCTACCTACCTACCTACCTACCTACCTATCTATCTATCTATCTATCTATCTATCTATCTATCTACCTACCTACCTACCTACCTACCTACCTACCTATCTATCTATCTATCTATCTATCTATCTATCTATCTATCTATCATCTCTCTCTCTCTCTTTATCTATCTCTATATCTACCTCTATATCTATCTACCCACCCATCCATCCATCCATCCACCCATCCAAAATCCGTCCCTGAATTTGCCAGCTAATTTCTGCAAGAAAAGCGAAGTTGAAAGACAGAAGAGAGTAGCCTGCCGCATGTATGGTAGTTTGCTTACCCATTATTTCTTGGTGGAGCTGGCTTGGTCTTCAAACTGCATTAAGCCACCATGTAGCCTACATGTTGTGTGAATCCAGTCCTTGTCTTAAAGTGATTCAGTAAATTCTTTCTGCATTATGCACCATCCCTAATTCCAGAATCCAAGCTGAGTCTCAAACTCTGATGCATGTTGGCTTCCTGCTAACACAAAATATAAACCATCAGGACAGCGCTAAACGGACCGGTGGAAGAATAATTTATGTCCCACTGCTAATATGGAAGCAGATATTTTTGCTGAAATTTCTGCTCTGCTCGGAAGTTTACTAGGTAAGCTAGAGCTGACCATCGGAGGGGTTCAGGCTTTTCATTAAACCTCCATATGGTGTTGAATAGGCCAATTCGCCATAGCCAACACACTCCAGGGCTCATCTCGTCACCATTTCTGACCTTCCCAGCCACTTCCGACAAGTAAAATCAGTGGGGGAAACTGGATTTGCTTAATGACTGTGTGGTCCACTTAACAACTGCAGTGATTGGCTTAATGACCATGCCCAAAAAGATTGTAAAATCAGATGTGACTCATTTAACAACTGCTTAACTTTGCGAGCTGCCCAGAGTCATTTGCTGAGATTGATGGATACAGAAAGAAAGGAAGGAAGGAAGGAAAGAAAGAAAGAAAAAGAAAGAAAGAAAGAACAAAGAAAGAAAGATGGAAGGAAAGAGAAAGGAAGATGGAAGGAAGGAAGGAAAGAAAGAGAAAGAAAGAAAGAACAAAAAAGGAAAGGAAAGAAAGAAAAAGAAAGAAGAAATAAAGGAAAAGAAAGATGGAAGGAAAGAGAAAGGAAGAAAGAAAAAGAAAGAGATAGAAAGATGGAAGGAAGGAAACAAAAGAGAAAGAAAAAAGAAGGAAAGGAAGAAAGGAAAGGAAAGGAAGAAAGAAAAGAAAAGAAAAGAGAAGAAAAGAAAAGAAAAGAAAAGAAAAGAAAAGAAAAGAAAAGAAAAGAAAAGAAAAGAAAAGAAAAGAAAAGAAAAGAAAAGAAAGACAGACAATTCTGGTCCCAGTTGTGGTGGTAAGTCAAATGCTACCTATGTAAGCTATTGCTTATAGGTTAGTGTGTGATCCCAGCCTTTCAGATTTTCAACAAATATTTGCAAACCTTCAGCTTCGTCCCTCTTGCTTCTCTGCCTCACTCTGATGCATCTACAGCAGGGAATTCTGGGAGTTGAAGTCCACCAGTCATAAAGTTGCCAAGACTGGACATCCCTGGCCTACTACAGGATGCTGTGGACCTTTAGGGCTATAAGAAAGAAAATTCCTCCAAACTAAAACATCCCACTTTCCTCCCCCCCCCCCCCCGTCTTGCCCGGTTGACACGGTGCGGTTCTACGTAATGGCAGGCGGGGGGAAAAAATGTGCAACGACAAACAAATCGAAGGAGGTTTCAGAAAAAAAAATGACAGGTAGAAACGCACGCAAAAAGGTGGACTAGCTGCACCCGTTTCCTCCTGCCTGCCTGCCTCTCTCCATCACACCTGCTCGCCGTCAGCAAGTCAAAAAGAGCAGCTGTAAAGAAGAGAGATGGAACTTGTCAAAAAGGAGATTGGCTCTCAAACACAACATCCCCGGCCGATTTCAGCTGTACTGCCCACAGGTCTTCTCCTTGTTTATTTGCAGCCTGCGTCCGTGGCCCTCCCTCCTTGACCTTTCTGGAGAGGGGGTAAAGGAGGCAAGGATGTCTCTGCTTAAGGACGGAGAGAGATGTCGGCAGTGAAGATGCAAGAGAAACCAGTTCTTAGCTTAGCTTGGCTGACGATGGTGCAAGTTTCTGAGTCAGACAGAGCTCTGTGTTGGAAATGCCTTCGCCCCCCCCCCCCCCGGGCTAAACTCGGAGACTGTTGAAGGTGCTGCTGTAAAACAGATCTCCTTTGTTTTTGGTTTAATACAAGCAGTCTTTGACTTACAACAGTTCCTTTAGAAATAGATAGATTAACGCTCACTATTAAGGATAAAGAAGAAACTGAATAGTTTTTGACATGGGACATACCCTATCAATGGCTAGACAATAGAAACAGAAATTAGGAAGGAGGAGATATAAAAAGAGGAAATGTTAATGTGGAGAGTTGTTAAAAGAAGATGATGTTAAGTATTATTGTTACGATATTATGATATTATTAATATTATGGTGAAGAATACTAAAACAAATATGTGGGTTATGATCGTTTAAAAATAACTGTACCCAGAGCACACGCTGTTTGATGGAAATTGAATGTTATATAAGTAAAACATATAAAACATGAAAAAAAAAACACCCAGTTCATTTAGTGACCTTTCAAAGTTACAACGGCACTGAAAAATGTGACGTAAGATCGTTTTTTTCAAAGTTACGACCTTCGCAGCAGCCCCACGATCATGCGATCAAAATTCAGGCGCTTGGCTATTGGTTTGTAGTTATGACGATTGCAATGTCCTGGGGTCACGCAATCCCCTTTTGCGACCTCCGGACAAGCAAAGTCAAGGGAGAAGCCAGATTCACTTAACAACTGTAGACTAACTTATCAACTTCAATGTTTTGGTTAACGGTGGTTTAAAAGGTTGTAAAATGAGGCAAAAATTCACTTAACAAACGTCTCACTTAATATAATGTATTTGTATTTATTATGGCTGTTCACCGCCCTGAGTCCTTCGGGAGTAGGGCGGTATACAAATATGAAAAATAAATAAAAATAAATAAATAAATAAATAAATAAATAAATAACAGAAACTTCGGGCTCAGTTGTCATCGTAAGTAGAGGACTATCTTTATGTGGATTCCTGTACACCACTAGGCTTAGGGATAGCTTAGCTTGTTATGATGTCGCTTGGTTTGGTGGCTTATGGGCGGCTTGGCTCACTATGCGAATGGAGAAGTTACGGTTTGCAAATCGTGGTTTATGATGAAGAAAGTTATGAGCCCAGCATTGTCAGTCAGGCAGACGCAAGGCTGCTGGATAGGGCTGTTGGGATTTGTTCCAGAGGACAGGTCTAGAAATAATGGGTTTAAATTAACAAGGAAGATGGTTTGGGTTGAACATCAGAAATAATTTTTTAGCGTAAGGCAGGGGTGTCAAATTCGTGGCCCACGGGCCGGATGTGTCACGCATTGGCCAAGCCCATGCCCGGTTTAGCGAAGGGGGGGGGGAAAGTCACGCTATGTCATATGATGCTGCCATGACGACGTGAGTTTGACACCCCTGGTATAAGGGATTGTCAACATTGGAACAGATCACTTGGGGAGGTGGAAGCTGTTCTTCATTGGAGGTGCTTAAAGAGAGATTTCATAGCCTTCCATTGGGTATTGTAAATAAATCCTTTGGGACTTCTAAGATGTGTAGACTTCAACTCCCAGAATTCCCTAGCCAGTATGGCTGGTTGGGGAATTCTGGGAGTTGAAGTCCATAGGTTTTTCAAGTTGCCACAGTTGAGAAACCACAATAGACCCATTTCCTGCTGAGTGAGGAATTCTGGGAGCTGAAGTCCACCCCTCTTAAAGGACCAAGATTGATAAACACTGGACTACATGACCTCCCAGGCCCCATTCCACTCTTCCATTCTGTGACTCTATCATCTTAGCAATTCTCAGTCCAACTTCCTATTACTGATGGGGTTTATTGATTAAGGGGAAAAAAAGCACCCTACCAAATATTTCTATATTCTTTACTTTTCTTCGGTTAATCTAAGCTATAAAATAACCGGAACAGTTCGGTTTAGCATTTTGTTGGAACTCATCCCCAACCGCTTAGAAATATCGTTGATGATTTAACACAACATCTGATCCCGCTCAGTTGGTAATCTTATTCAAAAATAAACCATGGATTATCGGAGCTAAAAATAGCCAGCATCTTTCAGCCTAAATTCTAAAGATCGCTGTAGGGAGAAAACTGGTCGAAAGATCAGATGTAAGTGAGGGTAATACAGATTTAATTCATTGGATTTATACCTCGTGTTTCTATTAAAACGTGGTAGAACATGTTCGTGAAGAAATGTAAGCTGGCTGAAGTCTATAGCTTGAAAAAGTTTGCGCAAAGAATTGCTGTATACTGTAACCTTTTGCACTTTGATCCTTGCAAATTCAAGAGACGGTGTGGTCTTTATTCTTTTTGATTAAAGATCTAATTGCACAAGGCAAGATGCAATGTATTAGCCACACTTTAAACTAGATACTCCATGGGTGACACAACAGAGGAACTGAATGCACATGCAGAAGAATTAGACGTACAGAGCTGAGCACGACGGACAGTAAATCTAAAGGTTTAATATCTTAAGAAAGTCCACAATAAAAAAGCGAGACTTTGAGGAACCGCAACTGATAGTAAGAACATTTTTTTAAAAAAATATAGTTTAACAAGCAGTGTATAACCCTCGGGCTGGACTGCTGAATGGACAAGCAGACTTCCATTCTGGGAGAAGATCTCCCAGGAAGGTCATGCTGGGTTTTGTAGTAGTGCTACAAAAAGATGAAGACTTTGGACTTCCCAAGAAGAGGACTAGCTCAGGGGCATCACAGTTAACAAGAGGCTAAAAAACAGACGTTGTGCTTTAACAGGAACATGTAAAGGAAGAGCCCTCTGGGCCTGAAGGAAGATGGAAGTTGTAGTCCAATTTTTCTGAAGGGTGTTCAATTACAGAAGCCTAGTCCAGAGATAAATTTGGGATTGCTGGAATGTAAGAAGAATAAAACGCTTTGCAAAATATAGGTAACATTCCTCCATCATGTTCAAATCAAGTTTATTGGCGATCTATGACTTTTTCAGTGAACTTTCCCTTGGTTTGTTCCTATTCAACAAACCAGTTTCCGTTAGCCTAGATTTCTTTTTCAGGGAAGATTTTATTTCCTTATTTATTTCACTTTTTTTTTTTTAACGTATCCCAGTCGATAGATTCTGGGCTGGATATATTTCTCATTGCCTTCCTCTTTTTTTTTTTTTTTGCTTCCTCTAATTTCTACCTGATTCTATTGTATTTCTCATTTCCTAATTCCTGATCTCTCACAATGCTATGATATTTTTTTTCTTTGCAGTGGCTGAAATAATTGTTGCTGTAAAAGATTTTTTGCATTGAATTCTTGCCTCAAGGGAATGCAACAGGTATCTCATAATAAATTAGTTGTGTTGACTATGATCTATGCTTATACTCTACAAATAGAGCCCTTTTGGTCTAAGCGGTGAAGAGGCTGCCCTAGAAACCAGGAGACAGTGAGTTCCAGTCCTGCCTTCGGCATGAAAGACAGCTGGATGACTTTGGGCCGATCACCACGAGACGGTGAGTTCTAGTTCCTATTCACGTATGAAAACTGATTGGGGAACTTTGGGGCCTGGTGGCGCAGCTGTCTAATAGCCTGTTATTAACATTCAGCTGCCTGCAATTACTGCAAGTTCGAATCTCCCCAGGCTCAAGGTTGACTCAGCCTTCCATCCTTTCAAAGGTAGGTAAAATGAGGACCCAGTTTGTGGGGGCAATAAGCTGACTTTGTATAAATATACAAAAGTATGAAGGCTATTGCTTAACGCATTGTAAGCCGCCCTGAGTCTCCGGAGAAGGGCAGCATATAAATCAAATTAAAAAAACAAAAACAAAAACCAGGAGACTGTGAATTCTAGTCCCATCTAAGCCATGAAAGTCAACTGGGTGACCTCTCAACTCCTTCTCATCTCACAGGGTTGTTGTTATGGGGAACTTTAGAGGAGAAAGGAATATTAGATATGTTCACCACTTTGAGTTATTCATAAAAATAATAAAGGCAGGATAAAGTACCTAAACAAAGCAAAATAGATAAAAATGATTCGGAGCGGGCTGAGCAAAGGCAGATCTCCCTCAATTCTCCATCCTGTTCTTGGAGGCTAAAATTGAGGCAGAAGATGTTGTCAATATGGACAAGGTGCAGAATCACCCAGTAGACAGAAATTTAAATATTTCTTGCGAGAAATTCTCAGCGAATGCAAATCTATGGCCGGAGTGCAAAGAAAGGAAAGGGCTTAAGAGAGAAGTAGGAATTGGGGCCATCGTTTTCTTCCACAATATTAAACAAAGCTGGATCTCTAGTGCCATCTGAGTTTCCTTCTTTATTTCTCGGAAACATGCTGCCAAATACTGTTTGTTGAGGATGCAAAGCTCCAGCAATTCTGGAGAAACAAGAAAACGGTCAGAGAACGTGGATCTGAAAATAAATGCCTGAGAATTTTCACTCCCCCGTTTGGCAAGCTGATTTCTATTCTTAAACTGACGTGGTTTGCAAGACAAATTTGGGTGTACGTGGTAATGATAAAACAGACAGACCTATTCATGAGCCAGCCGCACTGGGTTCGTTCGGTGAGATTGATCCCTAGAAAAGTGTAGTAGAATTACAATCTCTTTTTTTTTTCAGAACAAATGCATTTGATTTGTAGAGTAATATGTATATCTTTCCCAAGATATCTGTGCCTGATGGGCACAGACTTGAGTTAAAAGTCTTATGTTTTTCATACAAATTATGCCCGGAGAAATGAAACGATTTAATGTCATAACCTTACCCAACTTCATACAACCTTTTGAAACAACGCTCTGAACTGCAAAATATCTAACTACATTTTGTCTGGCTTAATAGCTTATGTGAAACCCAACCAAAAGTAAAACACTAGGCCAGAGGTAAGGAATCTCCGAGACTCTGGTATTACAATTCCCAGCATTCCCTGCCAACATCTGGGGAGGATCCAAGATATAGGCCTCCGATACAAGCCACAATGATATTATAGAACATAGAATCACCGGACTAGAAGGGACTTTAGAGGTCATCTAGTCCAATCGCCTGCTCAAGGCAGAAGACCATCATGGATGGTCAAATGGTTGTTCAGTCTATTTTTGAAAACCTCCAGTAATGGAGCACCTACAGCTGGAGGTGTTTTTTTTTTTAAAAAAATGCACAGAATTGTAATAAGTAGAATTAAAGTAAATTCTGCATCATGTACAGAGTTTATTTAATTTAATTTAATGATTAAATTTAGCTCTCTCTCCAAGGTGTGTCTGAATGCCATTAAGTTGCATAATTTGCATGTGCGTGCAAGGACATAATAATATGCATGATGTCACTTGCCTCTTTCCCCCCTCTCCTTCCCAGTAAGTTCCCATAATTACAAGTTTCCGCCCCCCCTCCACACTTTAGATCGTTTTATATTTTCCACCTGCACATCTTATCTCCTTGGTTCTGAGAACTTTGCCAGCAAAGTCGCACAGGCCTGACATGAAGGTCCCAAGGGGTTTGGCTCAGATTCAGTTCCAACTCTCTTCATGAATGTGATAAGGGCAAATGACCAGGGATTAGCTGGAGAAGGGTGTCCATGCAGCAATGCACTATTCTCAAACAGGTCACCCTGTATTACTGTTCAGAAGATAAATAGATAAATAAATAAGGTTGAGAAAGAACCGGGATTCACACCTGACATATTAAGCAAAAAAAATATATCTGTTCAGGCTTTGCAGGGTATGTAAAACCTAACATTTGTATAAGCTGTGACTCTCTATATACTGACTGTGTCTCCATCTGTCTCTTTCTGTGTGTATTTGTGCTTCTGAATTTCAGTATGAATTACATTCCCCCACCTCCTTTATGACATTTATATCAACCCCTGCAAGGGAAATGAGGGCCAGGATCAGGGTGCCCTGCCTGAGGCCAAAGTTGCAGCTCAGTTGGCCCCTGGATACAGAAAAAGCAGGCATGAGTTTCAAATGCTTTTGAAAATACTGAGGCAAAACTCTGGAGCAAGCAGGAAAATAAAATATTGGGGTGCCAAAAAAAAAATCCCTTTAGCCATGATCACACCTGAATGCACCCCATTCTTAGATCCCAGAGGCCATTTTAAATGAGAAAGAAAGAAAGAAAGAAAGAAAGAAAGAAAGAAAGAAAGAAAGATGAAAAAGAAAGAAAGAAAGAAGAGAAAGGAAGGAAGGAGAAAGAAAGAAGGAAAGGAAGGAAGGAGAAAGAAAGAAAGAAAGAAAGAAAAAGAAAAGAAGGAAGGAAGGAGAAAGGAAGGAGGAAAGGAAGGGAAGGAAGGAAGGAGAAAGGAAGAAGGAAAGGAAGGAAGGAGAATGGAAGGAGGAAAGGAAGGAAAGGAAGGAAAGGAAGAAGGAAGGAAGGAAGAAAAGAAAGAAAGAAAGAAAGAAAGAAAGAAAGAAAGAAAGAAAGAAAGAAAGAAAGAAAGAAAGAAAGAAAGAAAGAAAGAAAGGGAATCTTGCATCAATTTGGAAAGAAAGCTAAAACCTGGTCTACTGGGATGCTGGTGTTAAAATAAGAAGGCAAATAAAGGGGATTTTCCTCTTTGCCAGCTCTTTTATCTTAACCACACTCCCTGCAAGTAGAAAGCTAGCAGAGAGCCAAGACGCAGGGGCTAGCATTTTCCCTGGTGATATTTTTATTGATCGATTGATTCGTATCTCATTATTATTATTATTATTATTATTATTATTATTATTATTATTATTATTATTATTATTATTATTATTATTACCAATAACTCAAGGCTGCGAGCCCATCGCCTTCCTATTTTCCCCACAACAACCCCGTGAGGTGGGTCGGCCAGAGAGAAAAAAGGGACTGACGACCCAAAGTCACCCAGCCGTCTTTCACAGCTAAGACTGGACTTGAACTCAGGGTCTCCTGCTTTCTAGCCTCAACCGCTCTCTGGACCTCCTTCGCTCGGGGAAGGCCTCTTTTCAGCACAACCCCCCCCCCCTAAATCTTGCGCATCGGTTCCCTCAACCGCTTCTTTCCTAGCCCTGTTCCGTTGCACCACGGAAAGGAGTCCGGCGCTTGAAGGGGCAGCCGGGGGTGGGGTGGGGTGGGGGGAGTTCAATCTGCCCCACGCCGCCCCCAGCCTCCCCCCCTTCCCTTCGTCTTCCTCTTTTAGTGATTCAGACCACCGCTTTTTTCCCTGGGAAGCCCACATCTCTTGCAGACTGTACCCAATACGTTCTTAGGATACGTGTCTCTTGATCCCTTCTTTAAAAAAACATCATCATAAAATAAAATAAATCCGGCCACGCCATCAAATCGGATTCGCTCTCCAGCTCCGGAGATCGGTTACGAATTAACTACATCCCTTTGGTTGAATTGCTCTTCTCCGTCCCCGCCGAGAGCGGTGCGCAATGCGCTCGGGGCGCGCTGTGCGCGAGAGACTGTGCGGATCTCTCCCTCTCTTAACTCCGGAATAACCGACTGCCTACTAGGCACCGGTGGCCAGAGCCAACCTTCCCCGGGGGGGGGGGGAAAGGGAAAGCTCTTCTTTTGCTTGGCCGCCAGCCCAGCGCCGTGTGAACAGAAAGTAGTTTCTGTTAGTTAGTTATCCTAGTGATTTACTTAGGTGGGTTTATGGATTTCCTTTTCTTCTGAGTTATTGAGATGGGTGTATTCTGTGTGGGTTTTGGGAGGTGGGGTGGGGGGGGGCTGCACCAAGGGAGGCTCGTTCATCACAATGTTGTGCTTTGACAATCAAGGTTTGGTTTGGGTTGAAAACCTTCGAAGCTGGGCGCGCAAAAGCCTCGACATCCAGGATCAACCGGGGCCAGGCCAAACTTTCACACGACCCGTTTTAGCCGGGAATGAGAGCAGCGGGCCCTGCGGAGTTTGGAGGCGGCGAGCTTAACCCGGGTTTGCAAAACCGGAATCTGCTATAGGGGAAAAAAACTGCGCGAGTAAAAGCGATCTAAGCTGCTGTAACTTCGGGATCCGGAGAGAGACACTAAAAGTGACACACACACACACACACACACACACACACACACTTTTCTTTTCTTTTCTTTTCTTTTCTTTTTTTGGCTGAAACGGCTAATAGCAATAACTCTTAGACTTATATGCCGCTTTACAGCCCTCTCTAAGCGGTTTACAGAGTCAGCCTCTTGCCCCCAACAATCTGGCTCCTCATTTTATCCACCTCGGAAGGATAAGCGCGCCGGGGAGGGGGTGGGGAGACAGTGGACGTCTGGATATCCCTGCGTCCTATGGTGGGGTTGGATTCGAGTGCTGGCCGGCTGGCTGGCTGGCTGGCTGGCTGGCTGGCTGGCTGGCTGGCTGGCTGGCTGGCTTCCTTCCTTCCTTCCTTCCTTCCTTCCTTCCTTCCTTCCTTCCTTCCTTCCCTCCTTGACTCTTCCTTCCTTCCTTCCTTCCTTCCTTCCTTCCTTCCTTCCTTCCTTCCTTCCTTCCTTCCTTCCTTTCCTTCCTTTCCTTCCTTCCTTGACTCTTCCTTCCCTCCTTGACTCTTCCTTCCTTCCTTCCTTCCTTCCTTCCTCCCTCCCTTCCCCGAGATTAAAAAGCTCAGGAGAAACTCGGGTTTTGCTCGCCGAATCCGAGCGCGCGTGCAAGGCACGGATTTGCAAAGCCAGGCTGTTGTTGCTCCAGCGACGCCGGTATCTGCTTCGCTTAACCCCGGTTTGTTAGGGACGCGAGAATGGCCCGGCATCGGGACAACGCGTGAAGCCGAATCTAGTCGTTGCAATCGCAATCGCCCACGCGGATTCCCACGACCGCTGAAACGCGGGGAAAGAAACCGCAGTCGAGGCATTGCGGGTTGGGCGAAGCTTCTCTGAAGCTCGTACTTACCGTCCCGCCCGCCCTCCTGTTGCACCGTCTCAAGATCCGACGTAGAGGTAGAAACCCTTAACGCGATCGTCCCCCGGCCGCATTAAATTCAACCCCTCGTAGAGATTCGCCTTCCATTTCAGAGATATTTCAGATATTTCAAACCCCCTTTTGTCTTATCTCGCAGCCGGCCTTTGGCCCGGCCTGTCCTTCCTCCGCTAGGCCCTTTTCCCTGTCTTTCAAAAGAGTTGATGATTGGCTTCAAGCCGCCGTAACTCCCCGCCACTGGAAATACGCTTCCCATTTAAGCCGCCCTTTCATTCCCAGAGTTGAAAGGTTCGCGGCTTCACTTTTAGAAGGGAAGATTCTCCTACCGGATACGTTGGAAGAAGGGAAGGCCCGGGGGTTTATTGAGAGGGGAAGGGGAGAATCCAGTCTTGGCTTTGGAAACTGAGGCGCGCTCCCCGTTCTGTGGCCCCGAAAGATCCCTCCACCGCCAGCATCTGGTCTCCAAACGGCGGGGAGAAACCGGGGAGAAGGTGCTGTTTTAAGCCCCGAAGCACTGGGGTGGGTGGGTGCGGGGGAGTTTCTGTCTTTTCCCCACCAGCTTCTCTCTACCCCATCACCTTCAGGTGGGAAAACTTTAGCAAAGTTCAGGGTACCTTCCCTTTGCACGTGTGAATGGAAGGACTGGAGCAAGGAGACGGGAGAGCATCTTCACGTTAGAAAACAGGAGGTATAATTCACCTGCCTGTGTCCGTCTCCCTCTCCCTTGCCCATTCAAAGCGTCTGTTATTTATTTATTGCATTTTATATATATATTTATCCCGCCTTTATTACCTTACATAAGTAACTCAAGCGGCGAACATACCTACCCTAAGACTCTTTCCTCTTCCTATTTCCCCCAGAACAACAACCCTGTGAGGTAGGTTGGACGGAAAGAAAAGGGACTGGCCCAAAGTCACCCACCCTGCTTTCGTTACCTATGGCGGGACTTTGGGCCAATCTCCTGGTTGATTGGCCCAAAGTCACCCAGCCGATTTTCGTGCTGGAGGCTAGATTCGAACTCACGGCCTCCTAGGCCAACAACCTTCACCGCACTTGAAGGCAAGACTGGGCATATTTAGACTGGGTCGGCGACGGGCCTTTCTAATCAATTCGTGGCGTGGCTCGAAGCTGGAGGATAAGGAAGGAACTGGGATCTTCGCGTGTCCCCGTGGATTCCCTGCCCAGCTTTCTCGCCTCCTGCCCACCAAGGACGCGCCACGATTCCTGCTGTCCGGTCTTTCCCCGACTCCCTCCCGCCCTTGCAGGTATCTGTCACCCCGCCCGCCCACCCTACAGCATGCAAGAACCCCCTCACTCCCGGTAGACCCTCCGCCTTCGGGAAGGGAAGACGGAACCAGGCTAATATTACTCTCCTTCAACCGGAGATCTTTCCACGCGAGTTAAATTTGACTTTTTTCTTTTCTCCCCTAAGGCGATCGCAACTCTTCTCAGCTTCAAAAGGGTGATGTTTCAGGGGCGGGGCGGCGGGGGGGGAATAAAGTTGGACGGGACGCTCAAGGATTCCAGACACCCACGCACCCACCCAAAGAAAAGCAAGGCATAACATGCTATAAATAGGCCAGGGTCTTTTGCCTTTGCCCCTTTGCTTTTCTAAGAATCCTGTCCCCACTCTCCCCAATAATTTTCCGTTTTTTAAGCCTACCCCCCCCCCCCGCGCATACATTACACCCAATACTTTGTGAGTGGGGGGAAAATTCACCGCGGGGAGGTGGGTCTGGGTAGGAAGAACGACCCAAGCCCCCCTATGCGTTTATTCGGAAGAAAGTCCCATTTTTGCAATATTCCCGAGTATTTTGTACCTAACTCTCCTTGGGCTACAACACCACCACGCGCGCTTCCGTGGGAGTTAAATCACAGTGGGACTTTCCTCGAGGAGGTGTGTGTGTGTGTGTGGAGGGGGGTTGGGGCTGCCCTAGGAGACCGTTTAAAGCCTCCCTTCCCAAGACCGGTGCTCTCTAGATGCGTGGCCCCACGGGGTGGGGTGGGGGTGGGGGTGGGGGCACCGACTGTGGATTCTGGAAGTTGTGGCCCAAACATTTCTAAACAGAACCGGGTTGGGGGAAGGGCGCGGTTTTCCACAACCCTCGTAAGGGTCTCCCCTTCTCCACGTACTGTATTAGAAGGGGGAGGGGGAAAAAAACCCCTAATCTAGTTGCGAAATCTGAACCCAGCCCCTCCCCTGGTTTTAGGCCTCAGAAGACCCTTGAGAAGAGAGGACCGTCCCCTAAGCCGGAAAGGTCGAGTGGGGGGGGGTCTCGGGGGGCATTTTCCACGCACAAACCTCTTGCCCAGATTTCCTGCCGGCGGAGGCGAGACTCGAACCCTGCTTCCCCTCCCCGACCAGCTGCTCCCCGCGGGTTCGCCCTTAACCGGGTGTGTGTGTGTGGGGGGGGGTTGTCTCCCGATCTGGCCCTTGTTGGCGTCTTTTGAGGGCCCCCAGCGCTCGCCCGGCGGCCCCGCGGCTCCCTCTCCTTGCCCTCCAGGAGGGGCGCCGCCGCCGCCGCCGCCGCCGCGTTTGCCATGCCAGGCGCGTCCGCAGCCCGTCCGCCTCGCAGGCGCAGGGAGGCAGTTTAGCGCTGATGGATACACACACTTGTCTCTTAATCTCCGGAGCCTCTGATCAATACGCTATTTCCCTTTGTTGCCAGAAATTTCGATCCCCTGCCCTGGAATTAGGTTCCCTGCCTTAATCTAAACGGAAACCGGCTTCCAGTTAGCTGGGGAGGAGGGGAGGGGGGGAGGGTGAGTGAGCGAGCAGGGAATGGGAAAGGACAGGGGGAAGAAGCGAGCCAGCCAGCCAGCCAGCCAGCCAGCAGAGGAAAGGATGGGAGACGGAGAGAAAGGAAGGAAGGAAAGAGAGAGGAGAGGAGGAAGAGAGGGAGGGGGGAAAGACATGGGGAAGAGAGAGACCGGAGGAAAGGGGGGGGGGCAGGGAGGGGCAGAGGAGAAGAGGCAAGGAAGAGGCAGGGTCGGAGCAAGTAAAGTGCTGGAAAGAGTAAAAGAACCTGGAAAGGGGGGGGGGAGAGAGAGACAAGACCCCCCCCCATACACAGACATTCCGCCCTCCAGCTTGCCACACTGTGGAAACCTAAAAGCACCTCTCCCCTCTCCCCGCCTGGAAAGGAGAGAAGCCGCCCCCCTCCCATTAAACCCAGTGGCTCAACTTTTTCCACCCCCACCCCACCCCCCCTCCTCCAGCCCTCCGGGCAACATACTTGGAAAAACTTTCCCCAAGTCGGGTTACTCACCGTTCGCGCCTCTCACCATCCAGGCTGTGCGTTGAGGAGTTTTGGAGGAGGTCCGGGCGGCGTGGAGTGGAGGTGGGGGGGGGGGAGAGAGAAAATGGGGAGGGGGGGCGCGTCTTCAGAGATTGAGGTGGGGGCAATGTTGAAGCTTGAAGAGCTGCTCCACCACCACCCAACCCTCTTGTTTGGGAGGAAGGAAGGAAGGGAAAGAAAGAATGAAAGAGAAAAAAGGGTCAGGGAGGAAGGAAGGAAGGAAAGAGGGAAGGAAGGAAGAAATAGTCAGGAAGGGAAGGGAAGAAGAGTCAAGGAGGGAAGGAAGGAAAGAAGGAAGGAAGGGTCAGGAAGGGGAGGAAGGAAGAGTCAAGGAGGGAAGGAAGGAAGGAAGAGTCAAGGAGGGAGGGAAGGAAGGAAGGAAGGAAGGAAGGAAGGAAGGAAGGAAGGAAGGAAGGAAGGAAGGAATGGTCAGGAAGGGAAGGAAGGAAGGGTCAAGGAGGGAAGGAAGGAAGGAAGGAAGGAAGGAAGGAAGGAAGGAAGGAAGGAAGGAAGGAAGGAAGGAAGGAAGGTGTGTTGCGTAAGAACAGGGCAAGCCGCCAGGCGAGGGAACCAGGCAAAGCAAAGGAGCGAGGCGGGCAAACTCGGGCTAAAGAAGCGGGGTTTGGGAGCAGACGAAGGGATCGGAGGGAAAGGCGAGGGAAGAGCGCGCGTGTCTGCCAAGGGGGAAAAGCCCCAGAAGGAATCAGAAAGAGAGGAGGGGTGCCGGGAAGGGAGGAAGGCATAAATGGAGGGTGGCAGAGGCAGGGCGAGCAGGGGAAGAGATCTGGGTTGTGCGGCCGGGAGAATTACGAAGAAGTGTCTCGTTGGCGGTGTGTCTCTCGCAAGCGCCTCTTTCCCATCGATAGCGGGGAGGGAGAGAGAGAGAGAGAGAGGGAGAGAGGGAGGCGAGGCGGGCGGGTGTTGGGGGGGGGGGGGCGCGGCGGATATATGTAGGCTACGCCAGTGCTTCGGATCGATGGAATATAATTTTCCTCAAACTCGGAAAATAAAGTTCATAGCTGATCAAATTTGAAAACAGATGTCGAATCGCGACTCTAAATAAGATTCGATCCTCCTGAATGGACTGTGGATAATATTTGGCTGGGCACTTGATGAAAATGACTGATTTCATTTAGACAGAGAGAGAGAGAGAGAGAAAGAGAGAGGGGCTACGAGCCACCAACCTGTTTGCAGAAAATGGGATTTGGTGTGTATGCGGGCAGGCTTGGGTGTGTGAGTGTGTGTGTGTGTGTGTAAGTGTGTGTGTGTATGTGTGGCCAACCTCCCTCCCCCCCTTTTTTTTCCAATTCTGACAACCCCCCCCTCCCTCTCTTCCCTTTCCCTCAAATTTTGATGGATGGGCTTGAGGCACCTGAGACCAACAACCGATTTTTATCGCCTTTGGTGAGTTTGAAGTCTTTAGATGCAGCGCTCAAAATTCCTCAAACCCCCTCCCTCCCCCTCGCAGTTTTGGGGACAGGACAAAGAAGGGGTCCCACCGCTTCAATACCAAATGATAGCTACCATAGGAGTGGAGAGTCCACCTCCTGGCACTGACCCTGTTTGAACATAATATTGTCTGCAACAGAAGTAGAGGCCTCAGGATTCACCCAAATCCCATCCTACTTGGATTTCACCTTTTCCAGAAGGAAAGGGTGGTTTCTGAGCACGTACAGAGTGCCTCGCTCACCCCACCCCTTTAAAAATTAGACTGGGCCTCCAAACAGGATCAGGCTTGCATAGCCAGCCAAAAAGAACTCTCAATTTTTCTTTCTTGCTTTCAGTAAAGTACCACCCGAACCTCCCATTTTGAATTGGACTGTCCAGTATTAGACTGGTTGTTGAGGGTTTTTTTGGGGGGGGAGGGGGAAGTGGGGGACAGAGCTTGGTGGAACCGAAATAAGAAAGGGATGGAGGATGACATTCTGAATTTTTGAAGCAACTCTTGGTGAATGCAGCCGGCTCCTCTGTTTGAATTGTGATATATACCAGAGTATTATCTGAGCATCATAACCACGAAAGCTTCAATGTTGAATCTTCCAGTAAGGTAAAAGTCGTATTAATTTACACGGCAAAAGTGCCCCCTTTTACAGGAGAGTAAAGTCTCACTAGCGTTCTGGGCAGGCCAGATGTCTGCAATTGCCCTGCTATTTCCAAGTCCTTTTTTTTTAAGCCAGCCAGGCTTCTTTCGGGAAGCCACGGACCTGCGTGGGTGTGCAAGTTGTGGCACATGAGTCCCACCTTTGCACCAACAAACCGCGACATGCACATACAAATGGTCCACAGGAGATTGTGTGTGTGTGTGTGTGTCTCTCTCTCTCTCTTTTCCTGCACTCCCTGCTTGCAATAACAATTAAATATCGACCGCTTTCTCACTCCAGAGGGTGCTGAAGAAACTGCCAACTGCACCCAAGATATTTTCCCTTGCACTGGAGTGTGGGCCTTCTTATGTGTGCAGGTGTGGGCGTTTTTGTGTTCCCTATAGGTATACAACACCCACACCCTTCTTTCTCTCTCTCTCTTCTCTCTCTCTCTCTTTTTAAAAAATCTGGGCTGGGTTCAATTGGTGAGAATCCAAGAGAGAAGAGGAAATATATGTGCAGGCTCTTTCGAGATCAAAGTGCCGAAGGATAATATAAGGATATAGGAGAGGATAAATCCTTTGGAGAGGGTGAAGGCGGGGATCGGGTGGGTGTGTATGCGTGTGCATAGAGGAACAAAGGCAAAACCAACCTTGACACCAGAGCCTTTGGGTGGAAAAAAAAAAAGGGTCAAGACTGCAAGGAGGAGAAATAAACAAAAGAAAAGGAAGTCCAAAGTCTTATTAACTTCCAAAGTCTTATTGACATCCTAGTGAATTAGGAGATGCAGGAAGGTCCATCTTGAGTCTTTCAGGTAGGGCCATTGAATGGCAGTAACCATTCCCTTCAGGAAAAAAAAACAACAACACCCCATTAGGCCTTGTTAGTCAATGTATTTGGAGGGCACCAAGTTGGAGAAGCTCTTCTGAGTGGGAAGTGAGTCCAGGAGGAAGGGTTAGTGTGTGAGGGACCCTAGGGGTCTACAAAGGAGGGAAATAATGACTGAGTCTAGGAGAAAAGTATGTTTGTGGGTGTGGGTGGGTGGGTGGATCAAGACAAGACAAGGGAAAAGGTCAACTGTGTGTAAAGATGATGTGAGCGAGGAGGTGTTTTTAGGAAGCATGTATGTGCAAAAGGAAGTGTGTGTGTGTGTGTGTGTGTGTGTGTGTGTGAGAGAGAGAGAGAGAGAGAGAGAGAGAGAGAGAGAGAGAGAGAGAGAGAGAGAGAGAGAGAATATATTGTATTGGGTGTATTAAAGAGACATATGTCAGGAAAAAAAATACCTTCCTGAGAAGGTGGAAAGGTGAATAGGAAAGGTGAACTTGAGCGTTTGAGACAGGTGCATTGGAGAAGGGCGTGTAAGAGCCTAACAAGTGTGTAAAGGCGTGCCTGGGGGTGGGGTATCTGTGAGCAGAAAGGTGTTTTAAAGGAGTTTCTCGGAGACCTTGCCTGCCTAAAATTGGGGACGGAAAAGTGTGCACTGGGGTCAGTATATAAAAAAACCTCTTTGTGAAGAAGCTTCCTAGGATGAGATTATGTTGGTGAAAATACTGAATATAGTGTGTGAGGGGAAGCCCGGTGTGTGAGTTCCGTGCAAATGGCTTGAGCATGTTACAGGACAACATGTTGGAACAGAGTAAAAACACACGTTGTAAATCTTTAGGAGTGACCCTGTGGCTTGGGTGTGCCCAGGCTGAGGAGTGTGAAACATTGTGTAAGGGGCTCAGTGGAGCTGAGTGTGTGAATAACAGCATAGTAGCCCACACGTAGGTGCCTGTGTTATTTATCTGCACACTTGTTGTGTTTTGCTGCCTCTATCTAGCAAATGTTTCATAGTTTTCCTTTAGCAAACCAGAAAACCACAATAACAAACAAAACAGTCCCATCCAGCTCTCCTTTGCACGGACACACAAACACACACACACAAACACAAACACTCTCTCACACACACGTTCAAATAAGAGCAGATCTAAGGGAGGGAGAAAGTATGAGGGAGAGAAATTTACACACACCTCTTTTAATCGGGAGAGGGGAATTGTGACAGAAATTCTCAGATCTGGGTGTGCAAGGAATGGTTTGTGTATTTCAAGGAAGATCTTTCCTTCTGTAGGGCAGTCTGTTTGGGGAGGGGGGGGCTCAGGAAGATATCTCCCCCCTCCTCTTTTCCTGCAGAAGGTGGTGGAGAGCAGAGTCAGTGTGTGTGTGTTTTTGTATCTGTCTGGTCTCCTGGAATTATGAAAAATACCCACCATCGACACTGGACTTCAACTTCGATTAAGGCAGATAGGACATGACAGGCTCCGATCAATAGCAGGCCCGTCCTATAAAGTGTCAAGTAATGAATCAATTTCGACTAAATTTTCCATTTTTCAGGGGCCGTTCCGAGAGAGAAGAATATCCTCTTTTGTAAAGATATTATTATCGATTTCGGCGGCAATTTGACATCAGGGGTAGTTAATTCCACTCAGAATAAAATTGAAAACACTTGAGAGAGAAAAGAGAGAGAGAGAGAGAGAGACAAAGGAAGAGAAGGAGGGAGGGGTGAGGAGAAAGGTTAGAAGGAGGAAGGGAAAGAGAAAGGGGAGAGATGGAGGGGGCAGGGAAAGAGAGAGAAAGAAGGAAAGAAAGGGAAGGGATGGATGGATGGATGGATGGACGGACGGTCTGAACTGACCAATTTGGATGATATGAGATATGGGTAAATATTAAAAGTACAAAAAGGAAGAATGATGGACTATGGTGTACTTGAAAATAACATTATACTGGTCCATATTTATAGCTTAGGAAGACAAGAGACTATGGACATGATGGGGTAGATGCTTTTTTGATGGCAACATGGGATGAATAGAAGGATGGCATCTCCTGTAGGAAATAGGAGAGAAGAGATGTAGAAAGGGAAGTAAGGAAAAAATAAAGGGCTTTAGACCAGGGGTCTCCAACCTTGGCAACTTTAAGCCTGGTGGACTTCAACTCCCAGAATTCCCCAGCCAGCTTAAAGTCCACCAGGCTTAAAATTGCCAAGGTTGGAGACCTCTGCTTTAGACAACTAAAACGATATAAGGGAAAGCAGAGATAGACAATACTCAGGAAAAGCAAGAAGGGTTCTTCCTGCGCTACAACTAAGATCTTCCACCAACTCGGAGGAAAATCCATCTCCTTACAGATTTTAACTCCAGAGCCCATACCACAACATCCACCAAGGCTGTGGCCTTGTTGCTTTCTTCACAGAAGGCGAATCCCAAGAAAATCAACCACCGATCCATGACAGAGGATGGGATGATGTCTAGTAATAATTCCACCTTTGTCCCAGGAGCATCAGTTAGGGGCCCCTTCCTCCATTTTGTTCCCAGAACAAAATACTCTAAGGCACCCTGTTGTTAAGTTGGTTATTAAGACCAGCTGCCTGCAATTACTGCAGGGTTCGAATCTCGCCAGGCTCAAGGTTGACTCAGCCTTCCATCCTTTCTAAGGTAGGTAAATTGAGGACCCGGTTTGTGGGGGCAATAAGCTGACTTTGTATAAATATACAAAAGGATGAAGGCTATTGCTGAGCACATTGTAAGCCGCCCTGAGTCTTTGGAGAAGGGCGGCATATAAATCAAATTTTTTTTTAAAAAAAGAGTGAATGCCCCAAAGTCAGCCACTGAGACAGTTCCGCAGTTGAGGATGAATTTAAAACCAGGTTTTCTTGTCAGGTATGAAGAATCAGGGCCACACCTTTTTTTTTTTTTAATTTGATTTATATGCCGCCCTTCTCCAAAGACTCAGGGCTCAGCAATAGCCTTCATCCTTTTGTATATTTATACAAAGTCAGCTTATTGCCCCCACAACTGGGTCCTCAATTTACCTACCTTAGAAAGGATGGAAGGCTGAGTCAACCTTGAGCCTTGGCGAGATTCGAACCCTGACCCTGCAGTAATTGCAGGCAGCTGGTTTTAATAACCAGCTTAATAACAGGGTGCCTTAAACCCCTGTACTACCAAGGCTCTTAAGTTCCAGTTAAGAAGGTTTATTGTTCATGCCTGCCTGTACCCAAGAATCAAGTCAACTAAGGGTCAGCATTAAATTGGCACTAGATAAGAGTTGATGGAATTCAAGGGGAGCTGGACTGGCATCACTTGTGTGGATGCAAGGATTCCAGGCTGATTCCTTTCTTGACCCTACCCCCCAGACCAGGGGTGGGTTCTACTTACCTTTACTACCAGTTCGCAACAGGATTGTGCGGGTGCTTGCTTCGCTCGCAGTTGCACCTTACTTCTGCGCATGTGCAGATTGCCGATGACGACAACCGGGGCGGTGGGCGGGGCCCCCCACTGGTTTTCCTACCGGTTCTTGCGAACCGGTCTGAACCGGGGGCAACCCACCACTGCCCCAGACTCTGCCTTTTTTTTTTTACATTCGCACAGTCTTAGACCTTGAATACTACCAGCGGTGGGTTTCCAATATTCTTACCATTTTGGTAAGAATTTTGATCACATGACCACAAGGGTGCTGCAACGCTCATAAGTCGCTTTTCACGGCGCTGGTGTAACTTTGAAGGTCATTAAACAAATAGTTGTAAGCCGAGGAATTATCTGTACTTGACTCCAGTGGTGAAATGTAAAATTTGTTACTACCGGTTCTGCGGTCTTCTGGTTATTAGTTGCCGTTGCACAAGAGGCGGCCATACCGGGAAGGGGTGCATCGGATGTGCATCAGAGGTGGCATCCACCGGGAGTGTTGTGAGGAGCTTCCCTGGATGTAAGGGCCAGCTTATGGCTATCCAGGCGTACGATATGAAACGTGGTCATTTATCATAGGGACAGGTCATCTCGCATAACCTTTCCAGCCCGAGAGTGGGAGGGAAGCTATTTAACTCCACTGGGTGGGGGGGATGGGTGGGGGGAGGGGGTTAGGATGCACCCCGTGCATCTGATCTTTGTAAACAATTAACAATGGGGCACATGTCTGTCTACCTATCATCTCTCTCTCTCTCTCTTTCTGTCTCTCACTCTCATTTCTGTATATCTCTGTATTTCTCTCTCTCTCTCTCTCTCTCCTATCTGTGTCTGTGTCTGTCTGTCTCTTTCTCTCCACCCATCCTATCTCTCTCTCTCATCTATCTACCTATCTACCCATCTACCTACCTTTCTACCTACCTATCATCTTTTCTATATCTCTGTATTTCTATCACTTGCTCTCTCTCTTCTATCTGTCTCTTTCTATCCATCCATTCATCCACCCATCCTATCTCTCTCCTCTCCTCTCCTCTCCTATCCCGCTCTCTCTATCTATCTACCTACCTACCTACCTACCTACCTACCTACCTACCTATCTATCTATCTATCTATCTATCTATCTATCTATCTATCTATCTATCTATCTATCTATCTATCTATCTATATCTCTGTATAATCTGTCTGTCTGTCTGTCATCTGTCCGTCTATCTATCTATCTATCTATCTATCTATCTATCTATCTATCTATCTATCTCAATCCCTCCCTCCCTCCCTCCCTCCCTCCCTCCCTCCCTCCCTCCCTCCCTCTCTCTCTCTCTCTCTCTCTCTCTCTCTCTCTCTCGTCTATCTATCTGTCTTATTTTGGTGTCCAGAACCAGAAAAAAAACCCCAACTATCTCCAGATTATTGCTTAAGCAGCAGTGCAATTTGGTAATTGTTTGATGCCATATGCATCCCAGGAAAATGGGTCTGGCTATTATGATCATGTGCATAAAAATGCGCCTTTGCTTGGCTTACATTTAAAAGAATATTTGCCCTCCATGTCTCCCTGCCTCCCTTTTCCACTCCTCAATGGTTTTCCAAAGCATGTAGTAATCTTTTCATATTTAGGACCCCATCTTCAAATCCCAGCTTGCAATTTCTAATCAGCCTGGGCCCTTTGCATCCAGTCTTCCTCTTCCTCTAACCGCTGTCCTAGTGAGTGTCCTAACTAGTCTAACTAGTCTAGTCTAACTAGTCTAACTAATGTCCTAGTGAGGAGGATATTTAAGCAGGTTTGACGTATAATTTCAGAGGACAGAACACACTTAACATCTGACTTAACCAGTCAGATAATTCCAAAAACCCCAGAGATCTTTGTCCACTGTTGCTTCCCTGGAACTGAGACCTGGGGGTATACTGCCACCGTACAAGGAAGCTCCATGACACTTTTATGACTAGCAGCTATTGAGGGCTCTGCTGTTCAGGAGTAGCTCTCTCCTTCAATCGGAGGGCTTCGAAATGAGAAAGGCAGCAGCTGTTTTGAAGAACGCTTCCGAAACTAGCCCAGTGGCTAGGATGTAACTCAGCTTTGCAACTGGAGATTAAGCAGTGGAGAGTTTGCACTTTGAGGTGGGCCCTTGGTGCTCTCTGGGCTTGGTGGTTTTCTTGCAGATGTTTCATGCTGGCACTGATGTTGTTACCTAGTGTGGTAATAAAACGTCTGCAACAAAATCACCAAGCCCAGAGAGCACCAAGGACAGTCCTCCTCCTCCTTGCAAACCCCATTCCCTTCTAGCACTGATGATGTTACCTAGTTTGGTAATCAAATGTCTGCAAGAAATTCAGAGACTACCGAAGACCTCACAGTCCTCCTCCTCTTCCTTTTTCACTCCACAAGCAGCCCTCCCTTCTAAAACTGATGGTCAATGTTCCAAATAATGCACCCATAGAATGTAGAACTCCGAGGCAGGCAATCTCCTTAAAGAACGGTTTTATCGGATGCATCATATTGGCACAACTGGTGAAAGCCGACTCTGAGATTTCCCGCGGCTTTCACCTAATTAAGAAGGAAAAGTTTCCCCCTTCCCTCAAGTCCCCTGGTCACGCTGTCCAATCCAGGTGCTGGCCGGTTGCTTGGTTACTTCGCTCCTCCTCTGACCAAGCCACCTGTGAGAATGTCCTTGGTTCCCACAAGAAAGCTTTACTGTTTTGGCTACAAAACCCCATCTAATTATTTCCCTCCCTCCCTCTGTTGTGTGGCAACAATGAAGGACTCCAAGGTGGCCTCAGCCAGGTTCATTTCAGGGTTGACACTGATTATGTTACTTAGTTTGGTCATGAAACACCTGCAAGAAGAACACCCAGCTGAGAGAGCGCCAAGGACGCCTCATTTCAACCCCAGGCTACAAATATTCTCCTTTATTAGTTTGCACACTATTTGGGAATCCGTTCGGTAGGCCACCCCACAGATCAGAGGTGGGTTTCAGCAGGTTCTGACCAGTTCTGGAGAACCGGTAGCAGAAATTTTGAGTACTTCGGAGAACCTGTAATAAAAATTCTGACTGGCCCCGCCCCCATCTATTCTCTGCCTCCCAAGTCCCACCTGATTGGGAGGAAATGGGGATTTTGCAGTAACCTTCCCCTGGAGTGGGGTGGGAATGCAGATTTTACAGTATCCTTCCCCTGCCATGCCCACCAAGCCACGCCACACCCACCAAGCCACGCCCACAAAACCGGTAGTAAAAAAGTTTGAAACCCACCATTGCCACAGATGTTTAGGAGAGAAAGGCATCCAGCTGTTTTAAGGCTCCACCGGTTCTGTCGAATGTTGCACTGGAACTGAATCTACTAAGGAGGGTCTATCTGGGTCAATGATTGGCTGAAGGAGTCACCGATGCTAAGGAGAAGAGGACCATAGATAGTTCTCCCATAAGAGTTCATTCTTTCTGGCGCCCCCATATAATTCTAAGAAAAATGGACAGCTAAGTAGGAAACACGATTACTGCCCATATTTAACAGGTGCCTGAGTCAAAATCCCTCTGGATTCCATTCCATGCCAGGGAAGGCAGAAGCAAAATATTGGAGATGAAATGAACGAAGGAAAACAAACAGCAGATTTCAATGAAATGGCAAACAGGTGAAAAACGTTTTACAGGTAGCTCTCAATTTATTGTGTAGTAACCATTCCAAGTTACAATGGCACCGAAAAAAGGGACTTTTCCACACTTACGACTTGTTGCAGCATCCCCGTGGTCACAATTTGGACACTTGACAATTGGGATGTATTTGTGACCGTTGCAATGTTCCGGGGGTCATGTGCCCACTTTTTGCAAGCTTCTGACAACCATGTTACTAGCGTGGTGGATTAACCACTAGACCAAACTGGCTATAATGGATATATTGAAAAAGACCGTAGACATCATCACTGGAAGAAATGACTTTTATGTCAGTGGTGAGATTCACCGGTTGTAGCAACCGGTTCGCTTCGCGTGCTCTCCGGAGGCCGGAAATGGGCCCGTTTCCGGATTTCCGGTACTTCCGGTAGGCCCATTTTTTGCCCTCCCCAGGTTCCAGAGGCTTTCCTGGAGCCTCCAGGAGGGTGAAAATGGCCTCCTCCGGGCACCGCGTGGAGACTCCTGGGAGGGGCAGGGTGGGGTGGGCGGGGTGAGCCAGTCCTTGGAACAACCGGTTCGGCAAACCAGATTCTTCCAGTGACAATGGAGAACTGAAGTCAACATCCATGGATATAAAAAAGAGGTTGAGACGCTAGTCTAGAAAGAGTGCAGAGAAGAGCGGCAAAGTTGATTAGGGGACTGGAGGCTAAATGCTATGAAGAACTTAGAATGAAGGAATTGGGTATATCTAAGTTTAACGAAAAGAAGACTATAAGGGGACACGATAGCAATGTTGCAATTTTTGAGGGGCTGCCACAAAGAAGAGGGAGGGGGGGGTCAGCCTCTTCTCCAAAGCACCTGAAGGCAAGGCAAGAAGCAGCAGATGGAAACTAACCAAAGAGAAAAACAACCTAGAAATAAGGGGGGAAAAAATTTGGACAGTTAGAACAATTAGCCAGCGAATGGCTTGCCTTGAGAAGTTGTGAGTGCCCCAAAACTGGAGATTTTTTAGAAGAGACTGGACAGTCGCTTGTCTGAAATGTATAGGGGCTCCTGCTCGATCTAGAAGACCTCCAAGATCCCTTCCAACTCTGTTATTCTGTTATTCCATCAGACAGCTGCCACTGAAATTCTAGTTTGGAAGGCCAGTGAGTTTATCCCAAGCAAATACTTCCAGCCACGTTCTTCTATCTCAGGGGTCGGCAACCTTAAACACTCAAAGAGCCACAAAGGTCTTAACCAGAAGCCCTCCAGTTCAATTCTGGAGCCAACCAGATGTCCGGTTCCCCCATCATAGTTTCCTCCTAGCACGGCGTCCTTTTTCCTCTGCCAACTGGAAGTCCGTTCCCCCACCATAGAGTCTCCTCTTAGCGCGGCATCCTTTTTCCTCTACCTGTCCTAACCGAAAGCCCTATCAATTGTGGAGCTGACCAGCAACAGGGAGCCGCAGCAGAGGGATGAAAGAGCCACATGTGGCTCCAGAGCCACAGGTTACTGATCCCTGGACTAGAAGACCTCCAGGGTCCCCAATTGAAACTTTTTTCAACTATTACACAAAAGTTCTCTATCTTCTGGTCAGCTGATTTCCTCCACCAGCTAGGTCATGGTGCTATGAAGCCTCCAGGTAGATTGTTCAACCTATCTCCAGTCCTTGAGGAAAATAAGAAATACCCACCAGCCCTAAGTGGAAAGTCCTTACCTGTACACAATCTGTGTTGTATTTCTGGCAGACTTCCTCAATGGACATTTTGTGCTCCGTCTGAAACACATGGCAAAAAGACAACACTTAGGAGGACCTTCTGCTATCTCCCTCCATCTTCATCATCATCATCATCATCTCTTGCAGTTCCACCCAACCACCCATGGCCATCATTGGATCAAGGTAGGTTATCATCACTCCCCATTTCTTGCAGTGTGTTATCTACACCTAACTTTAGACTTGTTCACTCTCATTCAGAGTTACTAAAGGCTGAGCGCCAAAGAATGGAGGCCTTTGAACTCTGGTGCTGGAGAAGACTCCTGCGAGTCCCTTGGACTGCAAGGCGATCCAACCGGTCAGTCCTAGAGGAGATCAACCCTGACTGCTCTTTAGAAGGCCAGATCCTGAAGAGGAAACTCAAATACTTTGACCACCTAATGAGAAGGAAGGACTCACTGGAGAAGAGCCTAATGCTGGGAACGATGGAGGGCAAAAGAAGAAGGAGACGGCAGAGAACGAGGTGGCTGGATGGAGTCACTGAAGCAGTTGGCGTGAGCTTAAATGGACTCCGGGGGATGGTAGAGGACAGGAAGGCCTGGAGAAACGTTGTCCATGGGGTCGCGATGGGTCGGACACGACTCCGCGACTACACAAGCACCCTACAGCCCTGAGTTGTGAGTGACTGAAAATGAGTGGCTCCATATCTTTCCTTAAATTTCCTTTCTTGGTGTGTTGCCCCATCGAAAGCACATAGTTTACGTCTGCAAGTATATCTCTTTGCTAACTCAAGGAGTATGTCGCGTATCCCCCTTGCAGGTTGAGAGAAAAGACCCCATGGGGAAGGACTTCTTCCAGCCTTACTGGGCTCGGTCAGCGTGCTGAATCGTCGGTCATTCCCAAGAGTGAGGGAGCGTTGGGGAAAGCTGGAAGCAAGGAACACCCCCCACCCCCACATCCACCCCACCCCCCCCAACTGGTTATGTTGAGAGGTCAGAGGATCCTGTAATATCTCAGACTGCAATCACTTGGCTATTTGCCTGTCACCGTAGCCATCAAGCTCAGCTATCAACAGAGCAATTGCCTTTCTCTGTCCCTGTTTCCATATCGCTCTATTTCCCTCACCTCTTTTTATTTATTTATTTTTATTATTTTTTTCTCTTTTCAGATTCCCCTCCTCAATCCCTCTTTCCTTCAATCTGTCTCCTGGGTGCCATAATTCTAGCCACCAACATGTCTCGTTCGCTCCTTTCAATTGGGCAGTTCAAGTGCCGCCCGAGGTACAAAGGAGCATAAAATCCCCAGCAAGCAAGCAAGCAAACAGACAGACTCCGGGATGGGGAAAAAAAACGACAATATAGTGGTTCGTTTTTGGTTTGTTTTTTTGTTGCTTTCCTAAGCAGGTTAAAGTGGACACCCGGAATCAAGCCAGGGAATTAGAGGTAGTCCTTGACTTACAGCAGTTTGTTTAGTGACCGTTTGACGTTACGACGGCCCTGAAAAAGGGGATTTATGACCATTTTTCACACTTGCGACCATTGTGGCATCTGTACAATCTTCTCTTCTCTTCTCTTCTCTTCTCTTCTCTTCTCTTCTCTTCTCTTCTCTTCTCTTCTCTTCTCTTCTCTTCTCTTCTCTTCTCTTCTTTCTTCTTTCTTTCTTTCCTTCCTTCCTTCCTTCCTTTCCCTTTGTCTCTCTCTTATATACACACACACACACACACACACACACACACACATACAGAGGCCTCCCCATTGCTAAATGGAAACCCAAATGCTCTTGCAGGTTGCAGAACCTTACAGGTAGTCCTTGACTTACAACAGTTTGTTTAGTGACCGTTTGACATTACGATGGCCCTGAAAAAAGGGGACTTATGACCATTTTTCACACTTGCAACCGTTGTGCTACCTGTATGGTCTCCTTTCTCTTCTTTATATCTGGAAAGGGTCCTGGAAGCTCTGTCTGTCCGGGGAGAGCACATCTGCTCACAATGTGCTTTCAGCTCACATCTCTCTTTAGCCATCTCCTCCCTGATCAGTCTTGTTCAGCGTTGCAATGAGCTGAACTAAATAAGGGTACACTTGTGAAGCCGAGGCAAAGCCACAGTGTCCGGGCCACAGCTTAGCCAGGACATCTCTTGTTAAAATGGCCTTCCATTGCCTACCGATGCCCATCTATTTATTTGATTTCTCTGGGTAAAAGTAGTCTTTGACTTATGATCACAATTGAGACTGGAACTTCTGTTGCTAAGCAAGGATGGATGCAGCATCCATCGTATTTATTTACTTGTTTATTTATTGGATTGTAATCCTGCCTTTATTACTTAGGTTTTCATGCCTAAAGTGGGACTAGAACTCAGTTTCCTGGTGATTGGCCGAAAGTCACCCAACTGGCTTTTATGCCTAAGGTGGGACTAGAACTCACCAGTTCCTAGTGATTGGCCGAAAGTCACCCAATTGGCTTTCATGCCTAAGGTGGGACTAGAACTCACCGTCTCCTAGTGATTGGCCGAAAGTCACCCAATTGGCTTTCATGCCTAAGGTGGGACTAGAACTCACCGTCTCCTGGCGATTGGCCCAAAGTCACCCAGCTTCCATTCATGCCTAAAACGGGACTAGAACTCACTGTCTTCTGTTGATTGGCCCAAAGTCAATGTGAGTTTTTTTTAAAAACAGAATTTGAGATTGGTATGGTGCTTAAACCCAGCCAGAACAGAACAGAAGAGAACAGAGGTAGTCCTCAACAGTTCATTTAGTGTCTGTTTGTGGTTACCACGCCACTGAAAAAAGTGACTTATGACCATTTTTCACACTTACAACCATTCCAGCATCCCCACGATCACATGATCAAAATCCAGACACTTGGCCACTGACTCACATTTATGACAATTGCAGTGTCCCGGAGTCATGTGATCAACTTTTGTGACTTTCTGACAAGCAAAATCAATAGGAAAGGCAGATTCACTTAACAACCATGTGTGACTATCATAACAACTGCTTGTGTTTTCCTTAACCACTGTGCCAAGAATGGTCCCAAAATGTGGCAAAATTCACTTAAATGTGTCGCTTAGCAACAGAAATTATGAACTCAATTGAAGTCATAAGTTGGGGACTACCTGGACTTTATTTGGCCAAGTGTGATTAGACATACAAGGAATTTGTCTCCATTTTACGTAACTTTTTTCAGATTTGGACTTTTGCTTCCGTGCAAAACTTCCGTGCAATCTTCGCTTTCAAAGCTCCTCTGGGCCCCAGTTTATTATTATTTTTTTTTAAAAAAAATTACCTTCATCTTGAAAAATCCCGTTTTAAGAAGGGCGCTGTTTGCAGGTTTTCTCTACTGCCATCTAGTGGTGGCAATCAGGATTAGGATTCCCAAAACTCTCTCAACCAGGTCAACTTCTCAACATGCTTAAAACCCCGGATCAGCGGAGTAACCTTGGCTGTCGCGTTTCTGTAGCTTAACATGTTGTGGAAACGATGCTTAATTGATGCCCGAATAGATTGTGTGAGGCTGGGAAAAGGGAGTAATTCATCCATTCAATTACTGTGAGCCGGTTGTTGGGATTACGGGCGCAATCTGATTTCTTGTGTCGATTTGTTCTGAATCTGCCTGCGAGCTTCAAGACGGAGTTCTCAGCGCTCCGTGTTGGAAACAGGCAAGTGCAGGTAGGCCTCAACTTACGACGACAATTGAACCCAAAATTTAGGTTGCTAAGCAAGACATGGGTTAGGTTGACATGGGCAGAGTTTTGCCCGTTTTACAACCTTACTTGCCACAGTTGTTAAGTGAACGGGTGTAATTGTTAACTTGTTGTGGCCCGCCAGCGGCCTCCACGGATTGTTGCTGATCCCGACGACGAGGAGGCTGGTGTGGTCCTGCGCCAGCAGCCTGTGCAGCCGGCGCTCGAGTCGGACAGTGAGGAGGCTGAAGAAGATGTGGTGCCAGAGGCAGGGATTCAGCCAGGGCCTTCAGAACTTCCAGAGGCTCCTTTAAGTGAAGAGGATGAAGAGGAGGAGCCTTTTCTCAATGCACGGGAGTGCAGAGCTGCCAAAAGGCAGGAGTTGTTCCTCAGGAGGAGGTCTCCTCGAGAGTAAGGCTTGGGGCAAATTGGCCACTCCCTAAGCCTATTTAAGAAAGGACGCAGCTTGCAACAAGCTGCAGGAAACAACTTTAGTTCGCTAATCATCGCGTTGGGATTTTCTCTGCAACCTTGCTTCTGGGCTTTCGGCCAACTCCAGTAAGACTCTGACTATCTTATCTGTGGAATTCTGGCAGGCTGTTAAGGATGCTTATTCAGTTCAGCAGTTTGAATCCCTAATGCCACGTAACGGGGTGAGCTCCCGTGACTTGTCCCAGCTTCTGCCAACCTAGCAGTTCGAAAGCACGTTAAAAAAAAAATGCAACTAGAAAAATAGGGACCACCTTTGGTGGGAAGGTAACAGCGCTCCGTGCGCCTTTGGCGTTTAGTCATGCCGGCCACATGACCACGGAGACGTCTTCGGACAGCTCTTCGGCTTTGAAACGGAGATGAGCACCACCCTCTAGAGTCGGGAACGACTCGCACATATGTGTGAGGGGAACCTTTACCTTTACTTATCCATCTTCAAGTTGCTGAAGTTGAGAAACATTGGTTCAGGGACACAACACACCCGGCTGGGGGAATTCTGGGAGTTGAAGTCCACTTATCTTCAAATCACTGAGACTGAGATACCTTGGTCTGGGGTCAATCATGGATGTTCCATCTCCATGATGCTCAACCGCATTTGCAAGATATCTCTGCCGAGTTCTAGAACCATATCTCTCCTCTGTGGTACCAATCCCAACCTTTCTGGTACCAGGGAATGGTTTTTTTGGCCAATAAAGTTTTTCCACGGGCTGGGAAGAGGAGGAACATGTAACCTAGATACTGTGCATGCACAGTTTTGTTTACCTGCCACTCATCTCCAGCTCTGCGGCCCGATTCCTAACAGGCTATGACCCAGTCTGCAGCCTGGGGATTAGGGAGCACTGCTCTGTAGGACAAACAGACCCAGCAGTTGGATACCACAAGGTTCTGTCCTAGGCCCAGTACTCTTCAATATCTTCATAAACGACTTAGATGAGGGAATAGAAGGGGAACACACCAAATTTGCAGATGATACTAAGCTGGCAGGGATAGCTAACACCCTAGAAGATAGGCTCAAGATCCAGATGGATCTCGACTGACTTGAACACTGGGCCCTATCTAACAAAATGAAATTCAATGTAGAGAAAAGTAAAGTCTTACACTTAGGCAAGGAAAACCAAAAGCACACATATAAACTGGGAGAAACCAGGCTTAATAGCAGTGACTGTGAGAGGGATCCCGGAGTCTTAGTGGACACCCAGTTAAATATGAGTGAACAGCGTGCGGCAGCAGCCAAAAAAGCCAATGCAATCCTAAATCACATTAACAGAGGGATACAATCAAGATCAAGGGAAGTACTAATACCACTCTATAAAGCCTTAGTAAGACCACACCTAGGGTACTGCATCCAGTTTTGGTCACCACACTATAAAAAAGATGTTGAGACTCTAGAAAGAGTGCAGAGAAGAGCAACCAGGATAAATAGGGGACTGGGGGCTAAAACATACGATGAACGGTTGCAGGAACTGGGCATGGTTAGTCTAGGGAAGAGAAGGACCAGGGGAGACAGGATAGCAGTTGTTCCAATATTTGAGGGGCTGCCACAGAGAGGAGGGAGGCCAAGCTATTTTCCAAAGCACCCGAAGGCCAGACAAGGAATAATGGATGGAAACTGACCAAGGAGAGATTCAACCTGGAAATAAGGAGAAATTTTCTGACAGTGAGAACAATCAACCCATGGAACAGAAGTTGCCTTCGGAAGTTGTGGGAGCTTCATCCCTGGAGGCTTTCAAGAAGAGACTTGACCACTGGTGGGTTCTAACTGGTGTTACCACCAGTTCGCTTCACACATGCGCTTTGTGTGCAGTCGGCACACACATGCTCACTTCATTCACCCGCACGCCAGAATTGCGCTTTGCGCAAGCGCATTGGATTTCAAAACAGGTGAAGCATGGCAATCCACTCTGCCGTGCCTTTCAGCTGGGCTAAAAACGAAGGAATATAGGTAGGTATAGTGGGAGGGCCCAGCTGACGGGCGGAGAGAACCGGTTGCTCTCACATAAACATTTCCGCTACCGGTTCTCCCGAACCGGGGAGAACCGGTAGCAACTCAACCCTGGACTGGACTGCCATCTGTCAGAAATGGAGTAGAGTCTCCTGCTTGGGTGGGGGGTGGGGGTTGGACTAGATGATCTACAAGGTCCCTTCCAACTCCGTTAATCTGTAATCTGTAAAAATCTAGATGAACGCTGGAGGCCAGCAACGGTAGACCTTGCCAGTCTCTTGCCTTCCCCATCGCGCCGATCCGACGCCGCTGCGCTGCCGAGTCTCCTGGGGCAGGGAGCTGCTTCTGCTTCTGTCCCACGGCGTTTCATTTAACAAAGGAGGCGGTGGATCAATGCTGACTCCTCGCCTAAATGTGGCAGGGCCTGGCCTGCTCGGGTGTCGCTGTGCGTTGCCCTCCAGCCGACAGCTTGAGTGATGGTACACATTAAACAGTTAATCCGCCTGATTGAATGTTTGCTTCCTCCAAATTGAAACATTAAACAACAACGGAGGGAGAAGAGGCGGCGACAAATCAGTCATGAAAGATTCATTTTCTCCCGAATAATGTATCTCATGAGCTTGGAATATACAAATAGGTTGGCGCAATTGGCGGAAACCCCGCCTTCTCCACACATACCCCCAACCCCCACCTGCCAAGTCGGGCGCAGGCCACCCAGGGTCCTTTGCACAACCGGCCTGGCATTCTTGGAAGGTCGATGGGAATGTGGGGAGAGAGGTCCTACTTTGTCACCTGGAGCCCCACAAGGGTCTTTTCTGCAGGCCATCCAAGGAACTGGGTGGGTTGTCCATCAGGAGACCAGGAAGACCAAGGAATAATGGCAGCTCCAAAGTGGTGGTTCCATATTTCGAAGGACTGAGGCCTGAAAGAGGAGATACCAATTGTGAAAGGGTCTCGGTGTGACTTGAGAAACCAAATAAAGGAAGTAAACGGTGTCCCTCAACATCTACACAGGGGTGGGCTTCAAAAATTTTAGCAAAGGGTCCTCTGTCCGGTTGCTGGGTGGGTATGGCCATGGTGAGTGTGGCCTAATCTGCCTCCTGCACCATGGTGGGGGAGCGTTTTTGCCCTCCCCGGGCTCCGGAGGCTTTTCTTGAGCCTCCAAGAGGGTGAAAACGGCCTCCCCAGGCTCCGGAAGTCCTCTGGAGACCGGAAATGAGCCCATTTCCAGCCTTCCCGAACTTCTGGTAGGCCTGTTTTTTTGCCCTCCCTGAGTCTCCACACTCACCCTGCAACTTACCTGCATCCAAAATGGGCCGTGTGGGGAATCCTGGGATGGGTGGGGTGGGCGGGGCCAGCCAGGAGTGGGATTTGGGGGTTCTGTGAACTGCACAGAATTCTAGCTAGAGGTTCTCCTGAATCCCTGTGAACCCCCAGCAGCCCAGCCCTGCGCCTACAGTAGTGTTTCTCAACCTTGGCTGCTTGAAGATGTGTGGACTTCAACTCCCAGAATTCCCCACGGCTGGCTGGGGAATTCTGGGAGTTGAAGTTTACACATCTTCAAGCGGCCAAGGTTGAGAAACTGTTCTAAGGGTTGCTGTGGCACATTTCTACTTCAGAATTTAAAGTCCAAGTTGGTGCTTTGGGCCCGCCTTCCTTCCTTCCTTCCTTCCTTCCTTCCTTCCTTCCTTCCTTCCTTCCTTCCTTCCTTCCTTCTTCCTTCCTTCTCTCTGATTCTTCCTTCTTCCTTCCCTCTGATCCTTCCTACCTTCCTTCTTTCCTTCCTTCCTCCCTCCCTCCTTCCTTCCCTACGTTCCTACCTTCCTTCCTTCTCTCTGATTCTTCCTTCTTCCTTCCCTCTGATCCTTCCTTCCTTCCTTCCTTCCTTCCTTCCTTCCTTCCTTCCTTCCTTCCTTCCTTCCTTCTCTCTGATTCTTCCTTCTTCCTTCCCTCTGATCCTTCCTTCCTCCCTCCCTCCTTCCCTCCCTCCCTTCCTTTTCCCTTCCCTTCCCTTCCCTTATAAACGGGTGGTCTTCAAAAATTTTAGCAAGGGGTTCTCTGCCCGGTTGGTGGGTGGGCGTGGCCATGGTGGGCGTGGCCTAGTCAGCCTCCTGCATCACAGCTGGGGGGGGCGTTTTTGCCCTCCCTGGGCTCTAGAGACTTTCCTTGAGCCTCCGAGAGGGCGAAAATGGCCTCCCCAGGCTCTGGAGGCCCTCTGGAGGCCAGAAACGGGCCTACTTCTGGCCTTCCCAAACTTCCAGTAGGCCTGTTTTTCACCCTCCTCGAGCCTCCACCCACACCCTGCACTTTCCTGCATCCAAAACGGGTTGTGTGGGGACTCCTGGGAGGGGAGGGACAAGGTGGGCGGGGCCAGCCAGAAGTGTAATTTGGGGGTCACTGAACTGCACAGAATCTTAGCTAGACATTCTCCCGAACCCCCAGCAGCCCATCCTTGCTTATAAAGTGATATCTTTTCTCTTTGCTATACCTGTTGATAAACCATGCAAGGTTCCCCACCTCCTGCTGATTTCTCTCACATGCATTAACTTCCAGCCTTAAGGAAGGACTAGAAAAAAGTCACAAATGTTAGAGAATGCGCACGAATGAGGGAAGGGTTAAGCACCCTTTCTTACGCACTAGGTTTTCTATGGGTGGGGAGCTAATGGAGCTGGGGAGGCCGGTGCTGCTTGGAATTCTCAGCTGAAATTGGTATGTGTGGGCTCTATCAGGGTGATGCGCAGAGCACATGCATTGTCCCTTCTTATTTTCATAGTTAGAAGGTAGCCAGCTGGTCATGCAAATAATCCTGTCTCACTTCCACTTGAAAAAAAAGGTGGTATGATTTTCTCAGCAACAAAACATGTTTAATCCCAAGTAAGACACATGGCAGCCTTCCAATATTTGAGGGGATGGCAACTTTTCTCAGATATTGGTGGAGCAGAGAAAAAAAAACCCCTCTACTCTGCAATTTGTTCTGCCTTCAGCAGAGTTTCACAAAATTGGCCATTTAAAGATACGTGGATTTCCGTTTCCAGAATTCCTTAGACACCATAAATGGACTTCAACTCCCAGAATTCCCCAGCCAACATGGGATTTCAACTCCCAGAATTCCCCCAGCCACCATGGATGGACTCCAAATCCCACAATTCTCCAGCCAGCATGGGATTTCAACTCTCCAAATTTCCCAGCCACCATGGATGGACTCCAACTCCCACAATTCTCCAGCCAAAATGGGATTTCAATTCCCAGAATTCCCCAGCCACCATGGATGGACTCCAACTCCCACAATTCTCCAGCCAACATGGGATTTCAATTCCCAGAATTCCCCAGCCAACAAGGGATTTCAACTCCCAGAATTCCCCAGCCAACATGGGATTTCAATTCCCAGAATTCCCCAGCCAACATGGGATTTCAACTCCCAGAATTCCCCAGCCACCATGGATGGACTCCAAATCCCACAATTCTCCAGCCAGCATGGGATTTCAACTCTCCAAATTTCCCAGCCACCATGGATGGACTCCAACTCCCACAATTCTCCAGCCAAAATGGGATTTCAATTCCCAGAATTCCCCAGCCACCATGGATGGACTCCAACTCCCACAATTCTCCAGCCAACATGGGATTTCAATTCCCAGAATTCCCCAGCCAACAAGGGATTTCAACTCCCCAAATTTCCCAGCCAACATGGGATTTCAACTCCCAGAATTCCCCAGCCAGCATGGCTGGACTTCAACTCCCCAAATTTCCCAGCCAGTGTGTGTGGACTACAACTCCCAGAATTCCCCAGCCAGCCATGGTAAATGGGCCGTGGTTTGGTCCATTGCTGTCATTTGCGCACAGAGTTACTAAGAAATACATAGTAAGAGAAAACAGCTGAAAAGGATGGGGAGATTGGTGAGGAAGGGGCTGTTGATGGACCATTGTTTTCTGTTTCCTTGTTCGGGCTTCAGGTTGGATCTGATGTGGAAGGGGAGTCGCTGTAATAAATGAACATCTTAGTTGCCTTTAAAGTTACAGACAAGTCTTAATGATGCATCAGCTCCAAAAGGATCTCTGCGTATGCGTGTTGTACCAATAGTAAATACCAGGAAGGGTTTGAGCGATGGTCCCTGTTTTGTTTATCCTCATTAAATTTAGCACTACAATTTGCTAGCTTTGCCGCGACAGCTGATTTACATGGGTACTTAATGAGATGGGGGGGTGGGAGGTGGAAAAGGGGGTGGGGGGAGAGAGATTGATCACGGTGTGTATATGCACAGTAGGAGAAGATGGGTCTATCAAAGCTCATTTGTACCAAGGCCTGAAATCTATGCCAGCCTTTTTCAGTCCAACCCGTGTTTAAATTTTGGGCACTTCATAGAAAAAAAAAGATAAAAGATTGACCCTCTTAGGGATCTCCTCTGGAGGAAAACTCAAGAATGGATGTAGATTCTTCTTCTTCTTCTTCTTCTTCTTCTTCTTCTTCTTCTTCTTCTTCTTCTTCTTCTTCTTCTTCTTCTTCTTCTTCTTCTTCTTCTTCTTCCTTCCGTCTTTCTTCCTTCCGTCTTCCTTCTTATTTCTTCTTCTTCTTCTTCTTCTTCTTCTTCTTCTTCTTCTTATTATTATTATTATTATTATTATTATTATTATTATTATTACTATTATTACTATTATTATTATTATTATTATTATTTCTCCTCCTCCTCCTCCTCCTCCTCCTCCTCCTCCTCCTCCTCCTCCTTCTTCTTCTATTTCTTCTTCTTCTACTTTCTTCTTCTACTTTCTTCTTTTTTTTCTTTTTCTTTTTCTTCTTCTTCCTTCTTCTTCTTCTTCCTTCCCTCTTCCTTCTTATTATTTCTCCTCCTCCTCCTCCTCCTCCTCCTCCTCCTCCTCCTCCTCCTCCTCCTCCTTCTTCTTCTTTCCTTCTTTTTTTTTCTTCTTCTTCCTTCTTCTTCTTCTTCTTCTCAACCTCCTTCTTTCTTCTTCTTCCTTCTATTTCTTCTTCTCTTCTTTTCCTTCTCCTTCTCCTTCTCCTTTTCCTTCTCCTCCTCCTCCTTCTTCCACCACACAGCCACTTGTTGTCTTCTGGACGAATAGCTCATCATCACAGTGGAATCCCAATGTAATTATTGCCGATTGATTCTGCCCTGTCTCAAGGGCATAAATTGGCCAATCCATATATCCTAATCTCATTTCATATTTTACAAGGGCCTGGTGCCCATGGAGGCTGCCCAGGAGTCAAGATTGCTCCACAGATCAGCAGAAGAGAATAATCCAAACAGCTCG
Organism: Pituophis catenifer annectens; assembly: GCF_029215685.1. NCBI lineage: Eukaryota > Metazoa > Chordata > Lepidosauria > Squamata > Colubridae > Pituophis > Pituophis catenifer. Next base: position 5,067,339 of record NW_027256889.1, read on the forward strand.
GGATTGCTTGGGTCAAGACCAAAGTGGTTGAGAAAACTCCCACTCTGCAGCTCATCTTCCCTTCAGCAGAGTTTCTCACAATTGGCCATTTGAAGATATGTGGACAGCATCGGTGGACTTCAGCTCCCAAAATTCCCCAGTCAACTTGGTTGGACTTCAACTCCCAGAACTCCCCAGCCACCATGATTGGATCACTTCCCAGAACTCCCCAGCCATTATGATTGGACTTCAACACCCAAAATTCCCCATCCAGCATAAGTAGGTTCCCCTCTTAGGGACTCATGGCAGGAGGCTGGCACAAATGGGCATCTGATGGACAATATGCTCCTGCCTCTTTCATCCCAAGTTTGCTGGCCTTACAACAAGGCCTATTTGCTGAGATTTTTTTCCTCCCTCTGGGCCAGTGAATGAATAATGGCCAGGAAAATAGAGAATAGCTGTGCCTATGCTTAGGGATTCCATCAATTATTCGTGCTTTCAATGGCAAAGCAAGCAGGAATTGGCAGTCCTGTACCCCTCCGGGAAGGGAATCACTGTGGGTGCATTGCTTAATCCTTTCTCTGCAAAAAAAAAAATACAAATAAGTACAAGTAGTTCTCTACTTATTTGTATTTTTTTTTTGTGCATAAATTCAAGTATAAGTAGTCCTGTACTTATTTGTATTTTTTATTTATTTATTTATTTTATTTATTTATTAGATTTTTATACCGCCCCCTCTCCCGAAGGACTCGGGGCGGTGAACAGCCAAAATTAAAAAACATACAATATAAACAATTAAAATACGTTTAAAACAAAATTAAATCTAAAATGGCTCCCCAATTTAAAACGCCTTACCCATACCCCTATAAATAAGACAAATTTAAAATTTAAAAATTTAAAATTTCCACATTTAAAAGGGGGAAGATTTAGGCCAGGCCAGCTTGATAAAATAGAAAAGTCTTAAGCGCGCGGCGGAAGGTGCGCAGATCCGGGATCCTACGTATCTCCGGGGGGAGCTCGTTCCAAATCGTAGGTGCCCCCACAGAGAAGGCTCTCCCCCTAGGGGCCGACAGCCGACATTGTTTGGCCGACGGCACCCGGAGGAGCCCCTCTCTATGGGAGCGTACTGGCCGGTGGGAGGCTATTGGTGGTAGCAGGCGGTCCCGTAAATAACCAGGTCCTAAGCCATGGAGCGCTTTAAAGGTGATAACCAGAACCTTGAAGCGCACTCGGAAGACCACCGGGAGCCAGTGCAGCTTGCGCAGGAGAGGTGTCACATGGGAACTCCATGTCGCTCCCATCACCACCCGCGCGGCCCGCACTCTGCGCCAGTTGGAGCCTCCGAGTGCACCTCAAGGGGAGCCCCATGTAGAGAGCGTTGCAGTAGTCCAGACGAGAAGAAACGAGGGCATGAGTGACTGTGTGTAGGGAGTCCCGATCTAGATAGGGACGCAACTGGCGGATCAGGCGAACCTGATGAAAAATCCTCCCGGACACGGCCGTCACATGCTCTTCTAACGACAGCCGTGAATCCAGGAGGACACCCAAGTTGCGAGCCCTATCCGTGGGGGCCAGTGATTCGCCCCCAATAGTCAGCGATGGCACTAGCTGACTATATCGGGACGTCGGAAACCACAGCCACTCGGTCTTGGATGGGTTGAGCCTGAGCCTGTTCCTCCCCATCCAGATCCGTACGGCCTCCAGGCACTGGGACATCACTTCAAGGGCATCGTTGGGGTGGTCCGGGGTGGAGATGTACAGCTGGGTGTCATCCGCGTACTGATGGTACTTCACCCCAAAACCACGGATGATCTCGCCCAGCGGCTTTACATAAATGTTGAACAAAAGGGGCGAGAGGACCGATCCCTGCGGCACCCCACATATGAGGGGCCTCGGGGTCGACCTCTGCCCCCCTGTCAACACAGACTGCGACCGGTCGGAGAGAAAGGAGGAGAACCACCTTAGTACGGTGCCTCCCACCCCCAACTCTTCCAACCGGTGCAGCATGATACCATGGTCGATGGTATCAAAAGCCGCTGAGAGGTCTAACAGGACCAGGACAGAGGAGCAACCCCTGTCCTGAGCCCTCCAGAGATCATCAACCAACGCGACCAATGCCGTTTCCGTGCTGTATCCAGGCCTGAAACCCGACTGGAACGGATCCAGATACGACGCTTCATCCAGGTACTGGGGAAGCTGTCCCGCAACCGGGTTTGTACTTTTGCATAAGTACAAATAAGTACAGGTAATCCTGTAGTCCTCTATTGCTAAGCAAGACATTTCTTTTTGACGTGCTCATTTTACGACTTTTCTCGATACCGTCGCTGCAGTTGTTAAGTTAGCCACCGTGGTTCTGAAGTGACTCTGGCTTCCCCATTGAATTTGCTTGTCAGAAGGTCGCCCAAAGGGAGGAATCCCATGTTCCCCAGGACTCTGCAGCCATCATAAATAGGAGTCCATTGCCAAGCATTTGAATTTCAATCACGTGACCATGGGACCATGCTGCAACGGTCGTAAGAGTGAAACAGGCATTAAGTGGCTTTTGTCAGTGCTGTGGAAAATTCCAACGGTCGCTCAGTGAAGAGTTTGTAAATCGAGGACTACCCGTGTACGAATTTGACTACAAGGTGTTAGGATCAGCGGTGAAATCTAAAATTTGTTACTACCGGTTCTGTGGGCGTGGCTTAGTGGAGGGGGGGGTAATGTGACTGGGTGGGTGTGGCCAATTTTTTTTTTTTTACTTTTAGAACCATTTTTTTTACAACCTCTTTGGCGAAGAGGTTGTAAAAAAATGCTTTCAAAAGGCTCTGACGATCCCAGCTGAGTTGCCTGATTGGCAGAGGCTTTTTAAAAAAAACATCTGCCAATCAGGCAACTCAGCTTGGATCGTCAGAGCCATTTAAAAGAAAAAAAGGGTTTTTTTCTTTTAAAAGGCTCTGACGATCCCAGCTGAGCCGCGCGATCATCAGAGGCTTTTTTTTTTTTTTTTTACTTTTAAAAGCATTTTTTGGCCGAAGAGGTTGTAGAAAAAATGCTTTTAAAAGTAAAAAAAAACCAGCCTCTGATGATGGCGCGGCTCAGCTGGGCATTGGGGGGGGGGCAGGGATTTTTGCTACCAGTTCTCCGAACCACCCGCCTCCATCGCTACCGGATTGGGCGATCTGGTCCGAACCGGGAGCATTTCATCCCTGGTTGGGATGCTTGTGATGTACACCAGCACAAATTTGTGGTGCTGAATGCTATTATACCTGCAGCAGGAAGGCAATTTGGAATTCTGCAGATGTCTTTGCAACTCATTTGCATGTGGCAGATTTTGAACGATATCATTCAAAGCACAAAAAACAGGCAAATCCAAGGATCAAATCTTACGCGGCCTGTGAAATTTTTGCATTTTGAGTATGCCCGGAAGATCTTTTGGCCTTTGGCGTTTGGATTTTGGCAGCTGGCAGAAAAGAAATCAAATATCTCATGGCCATCCAATATATAAATAGAATCAAGTATGGGGGTGGGGTGGGGGAAACTAGGCTTAAAAATATATCTTGGCATCAAAGATGGCTTTAAAATGTTTAGGGAATTGATTGAGTGATGTTTGGTGCCATCAGAATAACAGAATGACAGAGTTGGAAGGGACCTTGGAGGTCTTCTAGTCTAACCCCCTGCTCAGGCAGGAAACCCTAGACCAGGGATGGCGAACCTATGGCACGCGTGCTCCAGGTGGCACATGGAGCCCTCTCTGCAGGCGTACGAGCCGTCGCCCAGTTCAGCTCCACCACGCATGCGTGCGCGCCTCCCGCCAGCCAGCTGATTTTCAGGTCTCTGGCGCGCGGGGGTGAGGCACATGTAGGAGACACGTACGCATGGATGGGGGGGGTCTCGCCCACGTGTGTGGAGGTAGGAGGGGGTCTCGCACGCATGCACAGGGCTAGGGGGATGCGGCTGGAGCAGTGCGTCTCCAATGCCAAAACGGGCCGCCAGGGGTGTGTGTGGCATACACACACAGACACCCGGCGGCCTGTTTTTGGTCCCAGGAGGCTTCAGGGAGGCCTGCCAGGCCCAAAACGGGCCACGGGGGGGGGGGGTGTTCGTGCACATATGCGCAGAGAGCAGGGGTGAAATGCTCCCGGTTCAGACCGGATCGCCAGATCCGGTAGTGATGGAGGTAGGTGGTTCAGAGAACTGGTAGCAAAAATCCCTGCCTACCCCCCTGCCCCCAATTGCCCAGCTGAGCCTCTGCCGATCAGGCAAGTCAGCTGGGATCGTCAGAGGCTTTTAAAAGCATTTTTTTTACAACCTCTTCAGCCAAAGAGCAGAGAGGATGGGGGGAGTATGTGCTGGGGGTGGGGGGAGCTTGGGGGGGTTGCACGCATGCACAGGGGGCGTGGCGGGTGGAGGCATTGCATTATGGATGTGGCACGTGCACGCACGACCCCCCCCCCCCGCATTCCCCCCGCTTTTGGCACGTGAGGGCAAAAAGTTTAGCCATCACTGCCCTAGATCATTTCAGACAAATGGTTGTCCAGCCTCTTCTTAAAAACCTCCACTGTTGGAGCACCTGCAACTTCTGGTGGCAAGCAGTTCCACTGGTTAATTGTTCTCACTGTCAGGAAATTTCTCCTTAGTTCAGGTTGCTTCTCTCCTTGGTTAGTTTCCATCTGTTGCTTCCTGTCAACTTTTAATGACCACACAGATGGATTTTCTCTGGGCGCTTCGTGTTCAGCCTGGACTTTCAGATCTTCTAATAATGCCCGTCTTGCTGTCGGGTATCCCCCTGGTCACATGATCAAAATTCAGACCCTCGGCCACTGACTCATCTTTATGACAGTCGCAGCGTCCCCGGGGGGGGGTCATGTGATCCGCTTTGGCGACCTTCTGACCAGCGAAGTCACAATGGGGAAGCCTGATTCACTTAACAACCGTGTGACTCACTTAATAACGGCAGTGATTCGCTTAACAACGGTGGCAAGAGGACTCATTGAACAAAATTCTCACTCAGCGACACAAATCTTGGCCTCAGCGGTGGTCGTAAATCGAGGACTACCTGTAAGTTCCAAAAATTCTGGAGAACTTTTGTGGTTCCTGGTGAAACTTTCTCGGAGGAAAACCTCTGTGTGTCTCATATGTGAATTTCCAAGATGTTCGGCTGTTCCCTGTTGGAAGCAGAATGCTAGATTTACGGAGCCCAGGCTGCATCCAATCAGAGGCTCCTTAATTTAATTTTATTTTATTTTTTAAACCATCTGACTTCTTTCCATCAACACAAAGATTGGCAGCTCCCACACGAAGAAGTGCAAGCAGCCCGGCTGAAGGTGGCATGCTGTTGAGCCATCTGGTCTCTTCGGAAAGCAATCAAAATGATGGTACCGCTTTTCGGATTCAGCCCTCTCCGTGGAGCCTTGTCTGGGTCAATCACGGCAAGCTTTCTGATTGTGACAAATCAACAGCACTTGCAAAAGCCCATACTCTGAAAACGCAAGTCCCAGGTTTGTAAAGGTAAAGGTTCCCCTTGCATATATGTACTAGTCGTTCCCGACTCTAGGGGGCGGTGCTCATCTCCGTTTCTAAGCCGAAGAGCCAGCGCTGTCTGAAGACGTCTCCGTGGTCATGTGGCCGGCAGGACTCAACGCCAAAGGCGCCCGGAACGCTGTTCCCTTCCCACCAAAGGTGGTCCCTATTTTTCTACTTGCATTTTTTACCTGCTTTCGAACTGCTAGGTTGGCAGAAGCTGGGACAAGTCACCGGAGCTCACCCCGTTACGCGGCACTAGGGATTCGAACCGCTGAACTGCCGAACTTTGTGATCCACAAGCTCAGTGTCTTAGCCACTGAGCCACCAAGTCGAAAGGAAAGGAAAGGAAAGGAAAGGAAAGGAAAGGAAAGGAAAGGAAAGGAAAGGAAAGGAAAGGAAGTCAGGGAAGGGAAGGGAAGGGAAGGGAAGGGAAGGGAAGGGAAGGGAAGGGAAGGGAAGGAAGAAGTGGGAAGGGAAGGAAGTAAGGGAAGGGAAAGGAAGAAAGTAAGGGAAGGGAAGGGAAGGAAGAAGTGGGAAGGGAAGGAAGTCAGGGAAGGAAGGGAAGTAAAGGAAGGGAAAGGAAAGGAAGTCAGGGAAGGGAAGGGAAGGGAAGGGAAGGAAGAAGTGGGAAGGGAAGGAAGTAAGGGAAGGGAAAGGAAGAAAGTAAGGGAAGGGAAGGGAAGGAAGAAGTGGGAAGGGAAGGGAAGGAAGTCAGGGAAGGAAGAAGTGGGAAGGGAAGGAAGTAAGGGAAGGGAAAGGAAAAAAGTAAGGGAAGGGAAGGGAAGGGAAGGGAAGGAAGTCAGGGAAGGAAGAAGTGGGAAGGGAAGGAAGGAAGGAAAGGGAAGGAAAAAATGGGAAGGGAAGGGAAGGAAAGGAAGGAAGGGAAGGAAGGAAGGCAGGAAAAGAAGGAAAGGAAAGGCAAAGAAAGAAGGAAGTCAGGGAAGGAAAGGAAAGGAGGGAAAAGAAAGGAACGGAACAGAAAAGAAAGGAAAGGAAGTCAGGGAAGGGAAGGGAAGGAAGAAGTGGGAAGGGAAGGAAAGAGAAATAAAGGAGGTGGGAAGGGGAGGGGAGGGGAAGGGAGGGACAGGCTTAGATTTGCTGACCTGAGGGCAACCTCGCCACCAAGTGTGAGACCCTGACATAGAAAGAAAATATGATGGGCACGTATTAACAAGGGAGTTGTTATTGTATGTCTCTCTGTGTGTGCACCAATCCTGCTGCGGAAGGAAAGCTGCTCTCACCTCCCAGGCTGGTCCAGTGCCGGGTTGCTGAAGGGCTTCCCAGTTCCAGGCTGCAAGAGAGGCTGGCAAAGTCACCCAGGCGGCTTCGGTGCCCAGAGGAGGACCTCAGCCTCCTTCTACCCCCTCCCACTCCCCAGTTAGGTGCCTTCACTAACTACACCCTCCTGCCTCTCCTTTACACCCAGAGTTACCCCTAGGCCCTCACTCCCCCAACTGAGAGGCAGGCAGGCAGACAGGCAGAGGGGGACCCCCCCATCCCAACTCCCCCTCCCTTTGGAGCCCAGGAAGACCCCCTACCCACGCGGGCCTGGAGATTTGGGGTGGGGGGTCTCTCCTGTCCCTGGGCAGCTGTGGTGGCCGGCCCTAGGGTGGGGGAGGGACAAGCAGGGGGCTGGAGCTGGGTGTGGGGGAGCGAGCCGTGAGCCCCTGCTCGGGCAGCGAAGTGGAGCCGACTCTGGAGTTGATCAATATTCGATTTAGGTGCTAATTCGCCGCTTTTCTGCTGCTGTCAGCGGGTGATATATGGGGGAGGCGGCGGGGGGTCGCCGGGAACCAGAGCTTTCTCCGCAACTTAACAATAGAGCCGCTTGAATATTATTTATGGGCTCGGACTTTGGGCTGGGGTCTGTATAGGGGGGGGAGGAAGGAGGAGAGGAGGCCCGAAAGAGGATGGTGGACAGGTGGGTGGGTAGGTGGGGGGTTTGGGAGGGGGGCCGAGGGACGAAGCGAAGAGTTGTCTTATTTGTGATGTTTCTTTGGCCCGTGAATGACAACAACTCACTGGCTAATTTAACAAACACTACAGAAGAGAGACAAACAAGGGGCGGAGGGAGGGGGGGGCAGAGAGGAAGAAAAGGGGGAGGCTGCCAGCTGATCTCTTCTGCGCGCCCCCCCCCTTTCTCTCAACCACCAGCAACTGACAACTTAATCCCCTTTTCAGGGCGCTGGGAAAAACACCCAGGGCTGGGTGGGAGGTGGGGGGGCGAGCTGGGAGAGGGTTCATCACATAAAATCTGGGAATTGGGGTGTCTGTCAGGGGAGAAATGGAAGGATGGAATGTTCTGGAAGAGAGCAGCCAGTTCTGGAAAGCAAGGTCATGGGTGGGTGGGTGGGGGTCAAAACGGGGTGCCCCGTCCTCTTCCTTTTTGTTAAACCTCCCAAATTGATTTGGCCCAATTTTCAGTCAGGTAACGGTCCAGATCAGTGTTTCTCAACCTTGGAAGCTTGAAGATGGGTGGACTTCAACTCCCAGAATCCCCCAGCCAGCAGCGCTGGCTGGGGGATTCTGGGAGTTGAAGTCCACCCATCTTCAAGCTACGAAGGTTGAGAAACACGGGTCCAGATGATGGTGATTTTCTGTCCCGAATTTGGGTGCTTTGGCAAAGAGAGATTTTTAAAAAAACGAAAACAAAAAAACAAGTATTTATGATTAAATTCGCATGCCTCCCATCTTGTGTTTTTCGAGGCGACTCCGGGCGGCTGACAATGTAATAAAACCCATAGATATATAAAAAGGGGAGAACTGAGAAAAGGGCTCACACCCTTCCTCTGGAAGGTGATCCTGGGCCATGTACAAAAAAAAAAACGGGGGGGGGGGAGGCCGTGGCTTCTATGGCACAATGGTGGCCGCCATCTTGGCTTTTTTGATGCTCCCTCCCCCAGCAGCGGGCAGCCCTGCTTGGCGCAGATGGAGAAGGCATTGCATTTCAACTTTACGTAGTGTTTTTATGCTGTTAATATTTTATTGTACATCGCGTAGAGACCCTCTGTGAGGTAGATGAGCAGTTCTTAAATATGATTGATAGATGGATGGATGGATGGATGGATGGATGGATGGATGGATGGATGATAGGATGGATGGATTGGATAGGATGGACAGAGGATAGATAGATAGATGATAGATAGATAGATAGATAGATAGATAGATAGATAGATAGATAGGATGGATAGATGGATTGGATGGGTAGAGGAGAGAGATGGGTAATAGGATGGATTAGATGGATAGAGGATAGATAGATAGATAGATAGATAGATAGATAGATAGATAGATAGATAGTGGATGGATGGATGGATGGATGGATGGATGGATGGATGCTGGATGATAGGATGGACTGGATGGATAGAGGATAGATAGATAGATAGATAGATAGATAGATAGATAGATAGATAGATTGGATGGATGGATGGATGGATGGATGGACGGATGGACGGATGATAGGATGGATTGGATGGATAGAGAGAGATAGGATGGATAAAGGATAGACAGACAGATCGATAGATCGATAGATCGATAGATCGATAGATCGATAGATCAATAGTTTGATGGGGGCAGGGAGAGGGGAGAGAGGGAGGGAGAGGGAGAATGAGAATGAGATTCTATTGGAACCCGAGCTCAGGTCCTTTTCTGATCCCAGCTGGATGATTCCATCCCTATTTATTCTTTTCCACCTCTTCCATCCCAACTTAATTGAGGTTCCCTCCCCCCTTTTTCCTCTGTTTTGTAAATCCACAATTATCCCTCGCTTCATTATGAGCCCTGAGAAACCCTCCCTTCCCTCCAGCACAATCACATCTGCAACCCCTAGAAAGAACATCTCCATTTCCTATCCCACTTGCACGTATTTGCCCTAATTTTCATCCCTAAAAATGGGATTAGGGGCCCCGGAGGACGAGGCAGGAAAACCCGGGACCGAAATTGGAAAGCAGCTAAGCTGTCAAAGGAGCAGCAGAGATGCTAAGAGGGAGGAAAGGATTTTCCCCTCGCATATAAATCTCCCACCCCCACCCCTTCAAAAATAAATAAACAGACAGTTTCCAATCAGAGCCAGTCAAGAGAAGCAGCTTTAAAGAACAAAAAGACAAGGGGGGGTGGGGGGGGAGAAGGAGGAGGAGGAGAGAAATTTACATAGTAGCATATGATCTTGCCAGTAATTTGTTTTAATTACTATTAAAATCTGCTCTAATCATACAAGTGGGGTGGTTATAGCCTTGGGAGAGGCGAGCGAAGTGAAAGCTGCCGGCCTGGCATCTTTGGTGGCCAATTTGCTAAGGAAAAGGGCTACCCAAGGGCATAGGAGCCTTGGTAGTACGGTGGTTTAATGCACCCTGTAATTAACACAGCTGCCTGCAATTTCTGCAGGTTCGAATCTTGCCAGGCTCAAGGTTGACTCAGCCTTCCATCCTTTCTAAGGTAGGCAAAATGAGGACCCAGTTTGTGGGGGGCAATAAGCTGACTTTGTATAAATATACAAAAGTATGAAGGCTATTGCTTAACGCATTGTAAGCCACCCTGAGTCTCCGGAGAAGGGCGGCATATAAATAAAATAAAAATAAAATAAATAAAATAAAAATAAATAAGGTTTGGCCTACCAAGTGCCGAAAAGGTCACTCATAAATGTCTCGGGCGTGTGCTCATTGGGGCCGAGCTCCGGAAAAGCTGAACTTCCGGGTTCTAGAGCGTATGCTTGCCTACAATCAGCTGGCCGGCGTGCATGTGTGCACCGGTTTCGGCATTGCTGCGTGCGCGATGGACAGCTGATTGTCACGCGTGCATGCGTACCAGAAACCCGGAAGACAAACAGGCAAAGCCGCGCGTGCTGGGCAACATGGCTTTGCGTGCCACTTTGGGCACACATGCCATAGGTTCACCATCACGGGCCTAGTGATTAAGGCACCAGGCTAGAAACTGGGAGACAGTGAGTTCTAGTCCCACTTTGGCCCTGAAAGCCGACTGGATGATCTTGGACCAGATACCAGGAGACAGTGAGTTCTAGTCCCATTTGGCCATGAAATGCAGTCGGGTGGCCTTGAGCCAGTTACCAGGAGACTGTGAGTTCTAGTCCTGTCTTAGGCACGAAAGCCGGCTGGGTGACCTTGGACCAGGTACCAGGAGACAGTGAGTTCTAGTCCTGCCTTAGGCACAAAAGCCGGCTGGGTGACCTTGGACCAGTTACCAGGAGACAGTGAGTTCTAGTCCTGCCTTAGGCACAAAAGTTGGCTGGATGACCTTGGACCAGATACCAGGAGACTGTGAGTTCTAGTCCCATTTGGCCATGAAATGCAGTCGGGTGGCCTTGAGCCAGTTACCAGGAGACTGTGAGTTCTAGTCCTGCCTTAGGCACGAAAGCCGGCTGGGTGACCTTGGACCAGGTACCAGGAGACAGTGAGTTCTAGTCCTGCCTTAGGCACGAAAGCCGGCTGGGTGACCTTGGACCAGTTACCAGGAGACAGTGAGTTCTAGTCCTGCCTTAGGCACAAAAGTTGGCTGGATGACCTTGGACCAGTTACCAGGAGACTGTGAGTTCTAGTCCTGCCTTAGACATGAAAGCCGGCTGGGTGACCTTGGACCAGTTACCAGGAGACAGTGAGTTCTAGTACCATTTTAGGCATGAAAACCACCTGAGCCCTCACCTACCTTCTAAACAGAGTGATTTTTGGAATAAAACCCCTTCTACTTCGGAGAGAGGGATAGGAAAGAAAAGGCACTTTTGATCTGCTTAGAGTACGTCTACACAGGGGGCTTAACACAGATTAACAAAACCACATTAAATTCACCCCTTTGATTCAGGTTAATTAACTTGCTTACAAACCTCACATGCGCCAGGCCTCGATCAATGGAAGGCCCAGTATGGTTGTTTTCCTTGGTTAAATTTAATGACAAGTTTGCTCACATAAGCCAAACACCGGATTCGGAAGGAGTTTCACCTGGGAAATGCAACCGCCCCTCCAATCGGGAACGGAGCTCCATGTTGAACAGAAATGGAACTCCATCAATCGATTAATCCATCAATTAATCAGTCAGTCAATCGTCATATGTATAAAGGAACCAGTGTGATGTAGCGATAAATATTTTGGACCAGAAGTGGGGGAAACCCTTGTTCCTTAGGCAGAAAGAAAGAAAGGAAGGAAGGAAGGGAGGGAGTGAGAGAGAGAGAGAAAAAAAAAAAGAAAGAAAGAGAAAGAAAGAAAAGAAAGAAAGAGAAAAGAAAGAAAGGGAAAGAAAGAAAGAAAAGAAAGAAAGAGAAAAGAAAGGAAAGAAAGAAAGAAAGAAAGAAGAAAGAAAGAAAGAAGACCTATCAATGCATTATGGTCTGTTTCTTCCAGTTGTAATTTGTGGTATGAATATTTTAATATTTAAAAAGCACTAGAAAAGCATTTTTAGCCCTGGTTAAGAGAAAAATATATGGAATGGTGTAACAGCATCTGCCAAGGCTGTGGAACTGGGTTTGGTTCTGGTGCCCAGGACAGAAGTGTGTCGACGCAGAAACTTATCCCACTGTTTAAAAATGTGTATAAATAAATCACTTTATTGTGGTCATTAACCAGCAGAAAGTTTAAAAATGTATACGCAGGCATACAATACATACGGAGTCATACACTTCATGGATTATGTGCCATCACATTGTTTTTTGACCCGCTACCATATGGAGTAGCAGGGAAGAATTTAAAAAAAATTAAGAGGGTGCTTATTTTGTGTGTTGCATAAGAGGAAGGAAGGAAGGAAGGCAGGAAGGCAGGAAGGAAGGAAGGAAGGGAGGGAGGGAGGGAGGGAGGGATCTGATTGCATGCTTGTGTCCATCATTTTGGTTCTTTGATCTATACACAGCCCAGTCTTAATAGACTGGCAGATCAAGAGCTGGAATCTCAACTTGGAAATCATGATATAAGGGAGACATTCCTTCCTTCTTTCCTTCCTTCCTCCCTCCTTCCCTTTTTCCTTCCTCCCTCTTTCTCCTTCCTTTCCTCCCCCCTCCCCCCTTCCCTCCTCTCTTCCTCCTTCCTCTCTTCCTCCCTTTTTTCCTCCCTCCCTTTCTCCTCCCTCCCTCCCTCCCTCCTTCCTCCCTCTCCCTTCCTCCCTCCTTTTTTCCTCACTCCCTCTTTCTCCTTCCTTCCTCCTTCTCCTTCCTCCCACCCGCCCACCCTCCCTCCTTCCTGCCTTCCTTCCTTCCTTCCCTCCCTCCTTTTTTCCTCCTTCCCTTCCTTCCTCTGTTCTCTTTTCCCTACCAGCACTGCTCCTTTTAATTAAGTATCTTTCAGTGTTAATTGATCATTTCTTCTATTAAATTTCCAGCTCTTTTCTACTAGCCAGTTTAATTGCATCCCGAAAGGACGGTCCTTTTACCTCTGGGCTTGATCAAGATTTGCCTCCATCCTTAACTCTCTCCCTGGGCTTTGCATCGGTGACAGGACTCTCCCCATTATCTCCCCTTCATTTATCACAATTTCCACTGCGCTTCCGTGCTTTCTTATGAGAAGATAACAACCAGCACACTCAAATAGATGCTTAACCAAAAACTTGTCAGGTTCTGCTCGTTGTTATTAGTGTTGTTGTCGTTTTCTTGAGGTCAGCATGCAGAGGTTTAAAAAATAATCCTAATTGTGTGGCATCCAGTTTAAACAAAGACAAACTCAAATGGACCCAAAGAAATGGGGGCAAACTCTCTGACTCTCAAAACATCCCAGGAGTTCTGGCATCTTCCTCCCAGGCAGGCGGGATTAAACTAACTCTTGTTTTTCTTTGTTCCTGAATGTTGGGTTTTTATTACGACTAATGGATGTGTTTAATCTCTAATTTTCATCTTAAAAATAACTGCAGAATGCAAAAGTGACTAAAATATCTGGCCTAGATTTCAGGCTTTCTGTTTCTTCTCCTGCTTTCCATAATATCTCATCCTATGAAGGCTTCTGAAGATCTTAAGGTTCCCCCCTCCCCATCCATCTTATCCTGGTTAATCAAAGTATCATTCCTATCTATCTATCTATCTATCTATCTATCTATCTATCTATCTATCTACCTACCTATCATCCATCCATCATCTATCTATCTATCTATCTATCTATCTATCTATCTACCTACCTACCTATCTATCATCCATCCATCATCTATCTATCTATCTATCTATCTATCTATCTATCTATCACCCATCCATCATCTAATTATCTATCTATCTATCATCCATCCATCCATCTATCATCCATCGATTATCTATCTATCTATCTATCTATCTATCTATCTATCTATCTATCATCCATCCATCATCCATCCATCGATCATCTATCTATCTATCTATCTATCTATCTATCTATCTATCTATCTATCTATTTTATCTATCATCCATCCATCATCCATCCATCATCTATCTATCTATCTATCTATCTATCTATCTATCTCTCATCCATCCATCATCTATCTATCTATCTATCTATCTATCTATCTATATCATCCATCCATCACCCATCCATTTATGCATCCATCTATCAATCATCCATCCATCCATCCATCCATCCATCCATCCATCCATCTATCATCTATCTATCTATCTATCTATCTATCTATCTATCATCATCATCTATCATCCATCCATCCATCATCTATATCTATCTATCTATCATCCATCCATCCATCCATTATCCATCCATCAATTCCATCCATCCATCTATCATCCATCCATTCATGCATCCATCTATTATCTATCTATCTATCTATCTATCTATCTATCTATCTATCTATCCATCCATCCATTCATCTATCATCTATCTATCTATCTATCTATCATCCATCCATCCATCCATCCATCCATCATCTATATCTATCTATCTATCATCCATCCATCCATCCATCCATTATCCATCCATCGATTCCATCCATCCATCATCCATCCATTCATGCATCCATCTATCATCTATCATCTATCTATCTATCTATCTATCTATCTATCTATCTATCTATCTATCTATCATCCGTCCGTCCATCCATCCATCCATCCATCCATCCATCTATCTATCTATCTATCTATCTATCTATCTATCTATCTATCTATCTATCATCTACCCCCCCCGTCCAGTAATGGGTTTCAATTTAGTTTGCTACCGGTTTGCCCATGCGCACGCAAATAATTTTTATGCAGACCTTCAAAATTTCCTCGTGGACCAGTTGGTGACTGCTGTTCTAGCCCAACTGCTGCTTAGGCAAGAGATCGTATACCAGGGGTGTCAACCTTGATTTCATGGAGGGCAGCATCAGGGTTGTGTGTGGCCAGGGTGGGCGTGGCCAGCTCGACATCACTCATGTCAGGGGCACAGAGTGCCCAAGCGCTCTGCCAGTGAAAATGGGTTCCCGAGCTCCGTTTTCGGCTGTGAGGGGCCCCTGCAACCCACTTCCAGTGAAAACGGAGGTCGGGAGGGCCGCATGCAGCCTTCCCAAGCTCCGTTTTCGTTGGCAGAGGCACTGCAGGCTGGTCCTTTGTTGCTTCCAGGGCAGCCCCACGGGCCAGATCTGAGCACCCTGCAGGCCGGATTTGACCTTGAGTTTGACACCCCTGTCCTAGGCCATTTCCAACAAATGGCTGGCCAATCTCTTCTTAAAATCCTCCAGTGATGGAGCGCCCACAACTTCTGGAGGCAAGTCGTTCCACTGATGAATTGTTCTCACTGTTAGGAAATTTATCCTTAGTTCTAGGTTGCTTCTCTCTTTGATTAGTTTCCAGCTAATCACACTGGTCCTCTCCTACAATTCACTTAACAACTGCAATGGTTGTCTTAACAACTGTGGCAAAAACGGTCGTAAAACCAGCCATGACTCACTTAACAACTTCCTGGCATAGCAATGGAAATTCTGAAATTCATAAGGCGAGGACTCCCGATACTTTTCACTCAACATCCTCCCCCAGTTGCTCCTTTCTCCCCAACGTCACCTTCTATAGCCCCGAACTTTCCTTTTCCTCTGTCCTCTGGTCCTCCTCCTTCTCCTTCTCCTTCTTCCTCTCCTCCGCTTCTCCCTCTCCCGTCTCTCCACCCATCCATCCCTGTTGCTTCTCGACAGCCGAAAGTCCCAATCAATCAATGAGCCAAGGATGTTATCAATAACCCCGAAGATGGATAAAGCCTCACGTCTTGATTACAATCCCTGTCTGCCGCACTTTAATTAACACTTTAGTTAATTAGTTCGGGACCATTTACGAGTAAAATGTTTTTATTAGGGAATTTGCATGATGGTGCCATTTGATGAATTGATGTGTTACCCAAACTATCCGACTGTTCTTAATAGATAATAAACAGGAATCAATCAGGCAGGGCCGCCGGAGCCTCCCACAATGGCACACTGTCTCCGCTCATTAAGGCCGGGCGACGAAGTAAGTTTCCTGGCGGCCTCGCCTGTGGCAGAACATCAGGGGAGGGGAGGGGGGGGGGAAAGATCTGGATTTGGGGAAGAGAACAGCCTCTTCGGTGAAAGGTTCACCGTGATCAACAGCAGCCCAGACCCACCGCAGGCATTGCGTTTGGCAGCTGGGAGTGCCGATTGTCCCTTCGAGTTAAGGATTCAGAGCATTGGGAAAAGCAGCTTGGAGAAGAACTGATCGGCTTTGCAATAAAGGCACCGGTACGTGGTGGGACTCCAGGAAGCGTCAGAATTCTGACCCAGCTCCCCAAACGACAAACCCTCTGTAGTTTTTTTTTTTTTTTTAATTTGATTTATATGCCGCCCTTCTCCGGAGACTCGGGGCGGCTTACAGTGCGTTAAGCAATAGCCTTCATCCTTTTGTATATTTTATACAAAGTCAGCTTATTGCCCCCACAAACTGGGTCCTCATTTTACCTACCTTAGAAAGGATGGAAGGCTGAGTCAACCTTGAGCCTGGTGAGATTCGAACTTACTTTAATTGCAGACAGCTGGTGTTAAATTACAGTGCTTTAGTCTGCAGAGCTATCCAGGCTCCTGTTGAAGCAACAATTCCTTTATGAGGAGCGCCAGCAGCCCCAGTAAAATAAGTTTCTCTCTCAGGCTAACACGTCCGCCGGTCTGGGAGATGAATAATTGTCTGCCACAGCTATTCATCTCCGCCCCCTGCCTTTTATCCCCAGAGCTAGGGTGGGGCTTCCCTAGCAGCAGTGGCTCTTCCGTCCCGAGAACCGGCCCATAGATTTCCACTGCTTTCCTCTCCTCTGCCTTCTGTGCATCGGCGCGTCAGGCACTGGACCCATCTGTTCCTCCTCCTCCTCATCAGCCACCTCCAGATCTGGGGGCTGTTGACTCTCCATCTGAGGGCTGACGGACAGCCCAGGCTCCGCCTCTGTCTCTCTCTCTGACAGCTCCATTCCCTCTTCCCCCTCCGAGCTCTCAGGTTGCCTTGATGTGACCCTGTTTCCCAGTCCTCCTCCACCTCCGAAAAAGAATAGAAAGTCTTATGAACGTCTTGCGCTAGACTTGGCTTGGCTTGTTCAGGGCCTCCTGAACGATTTTGCACAGGAAATAAGTCAATCAGAATAGAGCTGGAAGGGATTTTAGAGGTCTTATAGACAAGCTCAAGCAGGAGACCCTATAACAGTGGTCCCCAACGTTTACGGCTATCCCCCACCCCAACCTGCCTGAAATCCTGAAAAAGTCCTTTTCCCCATGCAAACCAACTAAGTGAAATCAGGGATTTTTGATTTTGGGGTAATTTGTTTTCGTTTTCTCCTCTCGCCCCCCCCCCTCAGAGTGACCAAGAAAAGCCAAGCGCTAAATATGACTCAGGAACAGACGCTTAACATTCAGGGTTCACATTCGGCCTGCAAATTTATTTTCAA
>NW_027256889.1:5089629-5179629 GCF_029215685.1 Pituophis catenifer annectens
TGATTTTTTCACTTAGCCACTGTTTCAGTTAACGACCGAGTTGCAGGTCCCAGTGGTGGTTGCTAAACGGGGACTGCCTATATATGAAAGCTGAATGCCTGTAAAACATTGGAGAACACGAGGATTTTTTGCGACTCTAACCTGCAGGTTTGTCGTCTTGTTGCACACCGTCAAAGCCAAGATGTCTTTCTCACTTTCAGGAGAATTTCATAAAGTTCTCCCTGTTATTTCATGTTTTCCTTTTCCAAAGGTGCTTTTGCAAAAGGCAACTGGACTTTCTTGTGAACTGCTTTCATTGAGAACTGCCAAGTGAATAATAATTAAGCAGCACAAAATTAAACACGTTGGTTGGTTGGTTGATCAAAATCAGACTAGTCGGAGGTAACAAACCTCTTTGGGAACAGCTATATACCAAGGACTCCGCAGTTCAACCCTGTGTTGCAAACATCCTCTTCTATTGGTATAATCAACTAGCTTTTTGAAACCATAAAGCTTTTGACCCACAATTATCTCCACTGTTGTCTGAATTCTGCATTGTTTTCTCTGGAATTTGTTGCCATTGATCTTAATTTCCAAATGTCCGGGGCTTGGCATACTTGGTTAAAACACCGCTCTTGCAGGTAACACAAAAGACTCCGTGCTGTCGGTTGGTTTCATGTAAGATTGTTCCTACAGAGCATCTTCTGTTCCTTTATCAGCCGTGTGCCATCACAAAATTTTAGCTAGTGTGGCTTTAAGACGTGCCCTGTCGTGACACCAAGTCAAACGGTTGTTTTTCCTATGATGTCATGGCTAAAAACATAAGAGTTGCTTTTAATTGTCGAATTCAAGCGTGTTAAAAAAGGAGAATAAAGCTAAATCTTGAAAAGTACATCTACAGTGGGACTAGAACTCACAGACTCCTGGTGATTGGTCCAAAGTCACCCGGCTGGCTTGCATGCCTAAGGTGGGACTAGAACTCCCAGTCTCCTGGTGATTGGTCCAAAGTCACCCGGCTGGCTTGCATGCCTAAGGTGGGACTAGAACTCCCAGTCTCCTGGTGATTGGTCCAAAGTCACCCGGCTGGCTTGCATGCCTAAGGTGGGACTAGAACTCCCAGTCTCCTGGTGATTGGTCCAAAGTCACCCGGCTGGCTTGCATGCCTAAGGTGGGACTAGAACTCCCAGTCTCCTGGTGATTGGTCCAAAGTCACCCGGCTGGCTTGCATGCCTAAGGTGGGACTAGAACTCCCAGTCTCCTGGTGATTGGTCCAAAGTCACCTGGCTGGCTTGCATGCCTAAGGTGGGACTAGAACTCCCAGTCTCCTGGTGATTGATCCAAAGTCACCCAGTCGGCTTTCATACCTAAGGTAGGACTAGAACTCATCATCTCCTGGTGATTGGCTCAAAATCACCCAGCAGGCTTTCACGCCTGAAGTCAGACTACAACTCACTATCTCCTCGTTTGTAGGCCAACACCTTAACCTCTACATCAAACTGGCTCTCCATTGTTGGTCACTGTCATGACCAATAAGTTGACTTTCTTTGACCATCCCTTGAAGACAATCCTCAGCTTCGGACAATAAGAAAAGTGCACAAGTGAACCAAATCCATTCTGCACTTTTTTAAAATCTTCTTCCCAAGAGGTCTTGGAAGCAGTGGTGGAATTCAATTTTTTTTTACTACCAGTTCTGTGGGCGTGGCTTGGTGGGCGTGGTGTGGCTTGGTGGGCGTGGCAAGGGAAGGATACTGCAAAATCTCCATTCCCACCCCACTCCAGGGGAAGGATACTGCAAAATCCCCATTCCCACCCTACTCCAGGGGGAAGGATACTGCAAAAGCCCCATTCCATCTCCATTCCAGGGGGAAGGATACTGCAAAATCCCCATTCCCACCCCACTCCAGGGGGAAGGATATCGCAAAATCTCCATTCCCTCCCCACTCCTGAGGGAAGGATATTGCAAAATCTCCATTTCCACCCCACTCTGGGGCCAGCCAGAGGTGGTATTTGCCGGTTCTCCGAACTACTCAAAATTTCCGCTACTGGTTCTCCAGAACCTGTCAGAACCTGCTGGATTTCACTCCTGCTTGGAAGGCTTCAGCTTGTTTTAAATTTACTTTCTTTTCTTGGCAACCCTTGTAAAGCTTGTTTTTTTCCCCCAAGGTTTAAGAAATAATATTCACTTGACCTCTCTCAAAAGTGGGAGATATCTATTCTTCCTGTCCTCTCCCGCCCCCACCCCTCAACACGCTGAATTGTTTCAACATTATAGATGTTTCTTCAGAGGTTTAGAGAAAAACACATGAGAGAGGTTGGTTTGTCAAAACAGCAGCGCCTAAGGCCTTTCCTTTTAACACGCTGTTTTGCTTTTTACCTTTCTGTATTTCATCTTCTAAAATTGCGCTTCCCTCCTTCTGTGGCCCCATCTTGGGGAGGCACATCCCTCGGAGTTATTTTGCTAATATCTAGCACGGTTTATTATACGCCTTATCCTCTCCTACCCACCCCAGCAATGGCAGCCCTTCTGTAGAGGGGTATAAAAAAAATTCATTTTACATATATGAATGAGGGTTAAATGGGTGTCTTTGCCTGGATTTCAAAGGGTCAACGAAAGGAAAAATAAAATGATGGAACTAACAGAAGCAATTAAGAAACAAAAAAAATGGAAAGACACCAGGACCAAGATGGTTTGCCTGTTGAATATTATAAGACATTACAAGAATCCTTATGCCTCCCACTTTTGGACGTTATGAATGAAGTAATGATAAATAAAACAATACCCCAATCATGGACTGAGGCTTATATCACACTGATTCATAAAGAAGACACAGACCAGTGGTGGGTTCCTCCCAGTTCGGTCCGGTTCGGCCAAGCCGGTAGCGGTGACGATACGACCTTCCAGAAATGACTCTGACCAGCTAGCCACGCCCACCTAGTCACATGACCTCCAAGCCACACCCACAAAATAAGCCACGCCGACAGAACCAGTAGTAAAAAAATTTAGAACCCAACCCTGACACAGACCCACAGCAAGTTAAAAACTATAGGCCTATATCCCTGCTAAATTCGGATGATAAAATCTTTGCTTCAATACTGAAGCAAAATCTCCATTTCCACCCCACTCTGGGGACAGCCAGAGGTGGTATTTGCCGGTTCTCTGAACTGCTCAAAATTTCTACTACCGGTTCTCCAGAACCTGACAGAACTTGCTGGATTTCACCCCTGGTTGTTAGTTATCATTGCTATCGAAGGAATTCATGGGAATCCAAAAAATATGCAGGAGAATATACTGGAAGGTTTGCCAACTAGAAGAAACGAAATATGATGTTTCTGTGATTGTGTGAACATTAACAATTGTAAACATCTGTTAATTGAATAATCTTGGAGATCCAGCCAAAATATATGAAGAACGGTTGCAGGAACTGGGCATGGCTAGTTTAATGAAAAGAAGGACTAGGGGAGACATGATAGCTGTGTTCCAATATCTCAGGGGCTGCCCCAAAGAAGAGGGAGTCAAGCTGTTCTCCAAAGCACCTGAGGGCAGGACAAGAAGCAACGGATGGAAACTAATCAAGGAGAGAAGCAACTTAGAACTAAGGAGAAACTTCCTGACAGTTGGAACAATTAATCAGTGGAACAACTTGCCTCCAGAAGTTGTAAATGCTCCAACACTGGAGGCTTTTAAGAAGAGTTTGGACAGCCGTTTGTTATTCGGTTATCCTTAAAGATTGCCATGCTTTTTTTCCCCCTGCTGGACCGCAGCTTGACACAATGTCACACCAAGCAACTACGTTCTAACTTAGCAGAATGTGTGAGAGACAACCTGTTTTGTAAACCATGGGATGGCACATGTATGAAAACGGTCAAACAAGCGATATTAAAACGACAGCTTAGCATGTTGCATGAACCCAACCGTGTTCTAATTAACGACCATCAGTTAAACCAGGGGTCTGCAATCTTAAATACTCAAAGAGCCATTTGGACCCGTTTCCCACAGAAAAGAAAACACCGGGAGCCACAAAACCTGGGTGGGCGTGGCCAACTCGATGTCCCTCACTTCCACCAGTCACATGACACATACCCCAGCCACGCCTACCCAGCAGGTCATTTGGGCAGAGAACCAGTTATTAAAAAACACCGGGAACCACAAAAACCTTTTGACATCTCTCTCTCTCCCCTCCTTCCCTCCCTCCCTCTCTCTCTCTGTATCTCTGTATGTCACTCTCTCTCCCCCTCTCTCTGTATCTCTCTGTATCTGCCACTTCTTCATCCCCCACTGTTACCCTTACCTTCTCAGGCCAGGCAAGGAGTAACTGGGAAGGGAGGGCAAGGGGCGGGGCCAGCCAGTGGTGGGATCACCTGACAGGGAACCACAGCAGAGGGCCCAAAGGGCCGCATGCGGTTCCGGAGCCGCAGGTTGCTGACCCCTGAGTTAAACTAACCCTGGTTTGACATGACCTGAGAAGCCAAGAGACTTTTTGCCTACCATGGAATTTTTTTATTATTATCTCTTTTATTCATTAAACATGAAACTCAGTCAACTTATCATTCAAAAATGCATCACAAATACCATTGACTGGTGCTAATGGTTGATACGGGTTGCTGCCAGTGTCCTAGGGATCAACCAAGTACCTTCTTAAGATGTACGATGTTCCAAGTAGCGCAGTTTTTTGCAGTTCTGCTGGTGTTATTGCAGGAAGCTGCAATTAGTTGATGTATCTTATAAAATTCATGGACATGGTACCAAGTGTCCCGATGACAATGGGTATCACTGTGACATGTTTCATCCATAATCACGTAGTTTCGATGGCCAGGTTGCGATGTTTCGTGATTTTTTTCCCCAGTTCTTTTTCTTCGACTCTGGCATCTCCTGATACTGCAATGCCAATAAATTGTCCGTTTCGGTTTTCGACAACTGTGATATCTGGCGTGTTGTGTTCCAAATGACGATCCGTCTGTATTCAAAAGTCCCACAAGATCTTCACTTTCTCATTTTCTGTAACTTTTTCCGCTTTGTGTTCCCATGACTTTTTGGTTACAGGTAAGTCATATTTTTTACATAATGATCAGTGGTCTAATTTAGCACAGCATGTCTAGCTGTGTAATCAGTTTGTGCGATTTTGCTGCACTCACATATTAAGTGTGAAACAGTTTCAACTTTGTCGTTGCAAAGTCAGCAGTTTGGATTGTTGGTGGATTTTTGTATCTCCGCTTTCAGTTTGTAGTGTTTGTTCTTGAGCAGCAAATATTATTATTATTTACTTTATTCATTAAACATGAAACTCAGTCAACTGAACATTCAAAAATGCATCACAAATACCATTGAGTGGTGCTAATGGTTGATACGGGTTGCTGCCAGCGTCCTAAGTATCAACCAAGTACCTTCTTAAGATGTACGATGTTCCGAGTAGCGCAGTTTTTTGCAGTTCCGCTGGTGTTATTGCAGGAAGCTGCAATTTCTTGATGTGTTTTGTAAAATTCTTGGACATGGTACCAAGTGCCCCGATGACAATGGGTATCACTGTTACATGTTTCATCCATAGCCATGTAGTTTCGATGGCCAGGTTGCGATATTTCGTGATTTTTTTCCAGTTGTTTTTCTTCGATTCTGGCATCTCCTGGTACCGCAATGTCAATAAATTATATGTTTCGGGTTTTTTTTTAATATGATGATGATGATGATGATGATTTTTAAAAGGCTGAGAAAAAAATTTGCCTTATGGAGCCT
This sequence comes from Pituophis catenifer annectens, assembly GCF_029215685.1. Taxonomy (NCBI): domain Eukaryota; kingdom Metazoa; phylum Chordata; class Lepidosauria; order Squamata; family Colubridae; genus Pituophis; species Pituophis catenifer. The sequence goes on from NW_027256889.1 coordinate 5,095,337, forward strand.
TTGGGAGAAACATGGGCTAGTTGGAAAAAAAAAAAATTGAAAGCCCTTCTTTAAGTTTGCATCTGTCAGGAGAGGTAAAACGTAGACTAACCCTGGCAAGAAAAATGGGCTGTTGTTTCTTAGATCAAAGGGTGGAGGGAGAGAAATGACAGAGCGGGGAACAAGAGCTTGCCAGATACCTGGCACATTATAGGATCTGCTTAAAGATCCATCCGTTTCTCTGATCCTGCCGGGATTTGAGGGATGGATAGGAAATTGAAGAGAGAGCAAGGGCTCGCAATAAACCATTGATCAGCCAAAGTCCTGCCGGAGACAGGTTCTTAAAAGGGGAAAGGAAGGGGGGGAGATGCTCAGCCCAGCTACGGGAGGGAGAGAAAATCAAACAGGGTCATAGAAGGAGATCTGAGACCAGTTAATAATGATATAATGGGGCTTACCTTAGCCAAGCAGCCCTTACTCTAAGGGAGAAGGGTAAGTAAGCGAAGAACACATGAAGTGCAGAGGTGGGTTTCAGCAGGTTCTGACCAGTTCTGGAGAACCCGTAGCGGAAATTTTGAGTAGTTCGGAGAACCGGTAAATATCACCTCTGACTAGCCCAGTCCCCATCTATTCTTTGCCTCCCGAGTCCCAGCTGATCGGGAGGAAATGGGGATTTTGCAGTAACCTTCCCTTGGAGTGGGGAGGGAATGGAGATTTTACAGTGTTCTTCCCCTGCCACGCCCACCAAGCCACTCCCACCAAGCCATACCACACCCACCAAGCCACGCCCACAGAACCGATAGTAAAAAATGTTGAAATTCACCACTGGTGAAGTGTTAATACCACTTTATAATGCCTTGGTAAGGCCACATCTGGAATACTGCATCCAGTTTTGGTCGCCACAATGTAAAAAAAATGTTGAGACTCTAGAAAGAGCGCAGAGAAGAGCAACAAAGGTGATTAGGGGACTGGAGGCTGAAACATATGAAGAACGGTTGCAGGAACTGGGTATGTCTAGTTTAATGAAAAGAAGGACCAGGGGAGAAATGATAGCAGCATTCCAGTATCTCAGGGGCTGCCACAAAGAAGAGGGTGTCAAGCTATTCTCCAAGGCACCCTGAGGGCAAGACAAGAAGCAACGGATGGAAACTAATCAAGGAGAGAAGCAACTTAGAACTAAGGAGAAATTTCCTGACAGTGAGAACAATTAATCAATGGAACAACTTGCCTCCAGAAGTTGTGGGTGCACCATCACTGGAAGAGTGCACTATTACAAGAAGAGATTAGATAACCATTTGTCTGAAGTGGTGTAGGGTTTCCTGCCTAAGCAGGGAGTTGGACTAGAAGACCTCCAAGGCCCCTTCCAACTCTGTTATTCTGTTATTCAGTTCAAAGTGTGACTAATTCAACTATAGATGGTCCTCGCCTTATGACCACAACCCGGACCAGAATTTTCATTTGCTAAGTAAGGCAGTTGTGAATTGTGAATTGTGCCCGATTTAATCACTTTTTTTTGCCACAGTTGTTAAGTGAATCACATGGTCGTTAATCAAATCAGGCTTTCCCCCACCACCCCCTCAATTTTGCTTGTCAGAAGCCGGCTAGGAAGGTGTCCCATGGCAACCCCATGACTCCGGGACGTTGCAACTGTCGTAAAGATGGTACTAAGTGCCTGAATTTGGGATATGCGTCCATGGGGATACTACGACAATTGTGTGAGGACCAGTTGTGAGTGGGTTTTTTTTTTCCAACACCACTGTAACTTGGGGAAAAGAAACTAAGAGAATCTCTAGAACTCTGTAAAGAAATTGGCAGATATGTTTCCCGACATAAACCATGGTCTTTTTCCCAAATGTGAACGGAGAATTCTGGGACCTGAAGTGGAGAGGTCAGCCAGAGCAGACAAGAAGGGCAAGATGGAGGAAACAGACGTGCCACCAAACCCGGCCATTTTCAGACACATTGCCACAGCTGCCATCTTGACTGGGGGACACTCTGCCCCGACGGATGGTTTTGTCTATGGAGACCCCTTGGCCCCAGCTGGACACAGATCTGCAAACAACATGCGATCTATCACTGCCAACTTTCTTTCTTTCTTTTTTATCTTAGTTTTTGCTGCATTTTTGGAGGCCTTCAGTTGAAAAACATCTCCAAACTAGCACAACAGGGAGTGGGCCGACCTCAGACTTTGCTCCCCAAACATGCCACTTCAAAGGGGGCTGTTGTTATCTATGTAGCAGAACATCTAAACTCAGCAGCAACGCAACTAGTATCTATCCATTACTCATTCTTGGCTAATTCCATAGATATTTATTATCTAATTTGATGTCTCAACTCAATTTCACCAATTTCGGCTAGTTTCTCCTGTCGTAAACGAACCCCGAGGCTTGTTCTAGATACCAGCTAACTAAGCCATAAAGTGGGTTATTCCATCTTGGTCTTAGTGTACTTGTGTGGATCTAATTAATATGGCATAGCCAAGCAACTTGATCATAGGGACCAAATCCATGTTTTTAGCCCCAGCCTAATAAGCCTTCTTCTTCTTCTTCTTTTTTTTTAGGGATAAAATATTTTTTATTTATAGTCTTATAGTAAAGGGAAGCCTTAACTTGCAAGACAATTCTTGGGCAGTATGTACAGCATATTTCAGTTCCATGGAATAGACTCACATCTGGACAGAGACCAAGCTACATTTGTACATGCTAAATTCAGAAAACGTCACAAACAACTGTGGAAAGAAGACAAAAAAAATATCACACATACCACACACACAGGTATGTGCATATCCATGCAGATGTGTGTACACACACACCCCTACGCGCAAAGAGGCCTTTGCTTGCTTACAGTTTAGGCCTCTTTAATTCACATGGGAAACTGGCTCATTTGCCAGAGAGCAGGTCCACACTTTAAATTAGTACCAAGTAACAAAGCTTGTGTGTATTTACATTAAAAAAGCTGGGGCTTCTTGAGAGCCAAGATGGGGACATCATTGTTGTGGCTCCGACCCCCGAGCCCGTCTTATCGGAGGAAGAAGACTCCGAAAGAGAAGGAGAGGAGTTGGCCGGGCCTCCCTCTCCAGGACCCTCTTCTCTGGCAATGCCTCAGGTGTCTCCCGACAGAGAAGAGATTGGCCAGGAGCCAGGTATCCCCGCGCAGGCGCAGTTGGACAGTGACAGGGATGAGTCTTGGCTGGATCCACGCCAGCGTCGGAGAGATAAGCGCACGCAACAAAAGAGGAGGTGTGCCAGAGATTAGGCTGAGTCACTGGACCACACCCCACAGGGTATAAAAGGGAGCGTGGTGGCCAGTCAAACCTTGTGATGAACAAAGCTGAAAGCTTCCACGCCATTCTGCATTGCCGGACTTTTGCTATAGGCTTTGCTGGATTATATTTGGACTTAAGTTACTCTGTAATTATTGAACATTTTACTTTGATGTACCAGAAGCGGAGAGAAGTTATCTCTTCCCTTCGTGAGTAATAAACTCTTGGCAGGCAGCCACTAGGTTGCTGCCAAGTTCTGTTATCATAAGGAGTTTGTCAGCTGGTTTGGTTTTTAACTCTTGGACGTCTGTTGGTGTGTGTGCGTGTGGGACAGGGACAGAACAATCATGTCTTGGGCGGTGGGTTCATACAACACAAATAATTGGCAGTATTCACAGTGTAGGATGGGCCCAACTTATAAGCCCCAACTTGCCAAGACAACCTGCTGAACCACAAACCAACCCAGCTGAGCATCGCTGGGACTATGGCTTAAACGCAACCAACATGCCTTGATGTTTGGGCCTTGCTCGCTCTCTTTGCACAAGCCAACTTCCACGTTTACACGTTTCTGCAGGATATGGTGAAAAATTGAAAGACTGCCCCATTGCGGCTGCCGTTTTGCTATTCTTCATCATGTCCTGGGCACATCCCTACATCTCAACCTTGGCAAAGCTACATAATTCTGGCAAGGATGTACGGGTGTAATATTTTAAGGGGCTGCCCAAAGAAGAGGAGAGTCAGCCTGTTCTCCAAAGCCCCTGAAGGCGGGACAAGAAGCAACGGATGGAAACGGATCAAGGAGAGAAGCCACCTGGAATTAAAGAGTTGGATAGCTGAGAATCTCCACGAACAGGACAGTTAGAACAATTAACCAGTGGAACAGCTTGCCTCTAGAAGTTGTGGGGGCTCCAACATGGGAGGTTTTTAAGAAGAGATTGTACAGCCATTTGTCTGAAATGTTATAGGATTTCCTGCTTCAGCAGGGGGCTGGACTAGAAGACCTCCAAGGTGCCTTCTGATTCTATTATTCTGTTATTTTGTTCTCCACCAGGGCAGTGGTGTCGCCCCTTGGCCTGGCCTCCTCCTTCTTCCTTGCCACCTTCGGAAGTCAAACTTCTGATTCTCATATTTAATTTCCCTTCTTTCTCCCTTTCTTTTTGGTTTATTCCCCTGGTCCCCTTCTTCTTCCTGGCTCCCCTCTCTCAGGTCTTCTGCCTTGGGCAGCGGGCTGGACTAAGCCTCCAAGGTCCCTTCCACCAGCCCTATGATTCTGTGCTTCTCTGTTTCTCTATTGTTAGCCACCATCTCTCTCTCTTTATTTTTCTTTATTTATCTATGCCCCCTAGCCTCCCACCCTCTTCCTTCTCTCCCCTTGGCTGCTCCTCCTCTTCTTCTTCTTCTTCTTCTCCTCTTCTTTCTTTCTAAACACTTCCTCCCTCCTCCTCCTCCTCTCGGGAGCCCCGCACTCCCCCGAGCGTTATGACTTCATCCCCGGCGCGCGCGGGCTGCCGGCAAGGAGAAATAAATCTTCATAAAGACTGGGTTGTGATTAATCCGTGGGCCAAGGCTTGAGAGCGGGACCTTTCCCATTAGTGGATAATGGGAAGATGGAAAGCTCCTGTCGCCGGCAGTAGCTGCCCGTCATTTGTTCCACTTTGCACTCCATTTGGCGGGGAGACTACAAGGCACTCCATCAAAAATATTTTCAGAGTTAATTTCCGTCCCTTAATCTGCTTGATTCTTATTTTGTATCGAATGGCAGAATCGATTTTCGTGGCGACTAAATTAAATAAGGATCTTTTCATGCATGGGGGAGCCTGGGAGGTAAGGGGAGGGGGGGGGAGAGAGCAAGGAGGAATTAGAAAAGAGGAGGAAAGGGGGTGACTGGGGAGTAAGGCACCAGTCCAGAATATTTCTTTTTTTGGGGTAGGGAAAGAAAACAGCCTCCCCTCCCCATGTGTTCCCCCATTCACATGCGTATCAGATAGGGCTGAAGAAGGCCGGTTCACCAGAATCGTCCTGATTTTTGTGCTTAAATTCTCCTGGGCTGGATTCGAAGCTATGATCCTGCCCGTTTTTGAGTCCTGGTATTTGGCATTTCGGAAAAGGTGGGGAAGGCGATTGAAACGGCCTAGCCTTAACGGAGAGGACTTCCAAGTCCACTCAACAGTCAAAGGAAGAAACGGTATAATTCTAAGAGTCTTACTTGACGGCAAAAAAAGGGGCAGCCCGTAAATTTAATAAATAAAAATAATCCAGATCATAAAAAGCAAAGAAATCGGGGGTTGGTCCTAGGGCTTTTATTCTCAAATGAATCAAATTTGGCAGCTTGGATGGCAGGAGGAGCATTGGGGTATCAACACACCCTGATATGCCAAGCCAAGATATACGAAACAGGAATTTGATTTCGTGAAGGACACAGAGTAGTTACTAGTTGAGTAATGAAAGGTTTGTAAGCAAACAGCCAAGCCCAGAGAGCACCACGCTCCCTCCCAGTTCAACCCTGAGCTACAAATCGGCAGGAAGTCCTTGACTTATAACTACCATGGGGAGCAGAATTTCAATTGTTAAGCAAAGTGGCTCTTAAGTTGGGCCCCATCTTGTGACATTTTTGTCACAGTGGAGTGATTGACTGCCGTTGTTAAGTGAATCACATGGTCGTTAAGCAAATCTGTTTCCCCCCTCCCGTCCCACACCCCCCATTGACTTTGCTTGCCAGAAGCTGGCTGGGAAGGATGCGAATGGCAATCACGTGACCTCAGGATACTGCAACCGTCGTAAATACGTGCCAGTTGCCAATCATCCGAATCTTGATCATGTGACCGTGGGGATACTGGTCATAAGTGTGAGCACTGGTCATAAGTCTCTTTTTTCAGCACCGCTATAGACCGTTCAGAAAGCCCACTACACAAATGGTTGTAAGTTGAGGCCTACCTGTACTGATAGACAGAGAAGTACAGGTAGGCCTCAATTTACAACAATTTCACTTAGTAACCATTCAAAGTTACCATGGCACTGTAAAGTTACTTAGGACCGTTTTTCTCACTTACGACCATTGCAGCATCCCCATACGGACGTGATCAAAATTCAGACGTGTGGCAACTGACTCCTATTTATGACCGTCGTAGGGTCCCACGGTCCCACAATCCCCTTTTGCGACCTTCTGATAAGCAAAGCCAACGGGGGAAGACGGATTCACTTAACGACCGGGTTACTGACTTGAACAACTGCAGGGGTTCACTTAACCCCTGTGGCCGCGAAGATCGTAAAATGGGGCAAAATTCACTTCACAACTGCTTCACTTCACAATGGAAATGTTGAGCTCAATGGTGATCAAGGAATATCCTGGACCTAAATTGTCTCAACTTCTACCCTCGAAATGACATTATAGGGCACTGCACGTCAGAACAACTAGACACAAGGACATTTTTCCCCGCATGCCATCACTCTGCTAAACAACTAATTCCCACAACACTGTCAAATTATTTATTAAGACTGTATTACTATTCTTCTTCTCATCCTTCCTATTACCTATCTCCTCCCACTTATGACTATAACCTTGCTGCTTGTATCTTTACGATTTATATTGTTTTATTTAGTTTCCTAGTGTGATTTGATTGCTTATTTAGTATCCTATGATTATCACTAAGCGTTGCATCTTATGATTCTTGATGAATGTATTTATTATGTACACGGAGAGCTTATGCACCGAAGACAAATTCCTTGGGTGTCCAATAACACTTGGCCAATAAAGAATTCTCTTCTCTTCTCTTCTCTTCTCTTCTCTTCTCTTCTCTTCTCTTCTCTTCTCTTCTCTTCTCTTCTCTTCTCTTCTCTTCTCTTCTCTTCTCTTCTCCCTATCATCCTATCCTATCCTATCCTATCCTGTCCTGTCCTGTCCTGTCCTGTCCTGTCCTGAACTATCCTATCCTATCCTATCCTATCCTATCCTATCCTATCCTATCCTATCCTATCCTATCCTATCCTATCCTATCCTATCCTATCCTATCCTATCCTTGTTTTATTCTATTCTATTCTGATCAGCAACCCTTCTCGGTAATCAACAAAAAGAGCCAAAATTAAGCCCTGGGTTTAAATTATTCCATGGACATTCGCCCTTCCTAGGAAGCAAATCTCAGATTCCCAGGACGCCCAGCCCCAAGAAGCAAGTGAGAGTAGAGGCTGTTGACAAAGAATAATAATCCAAAAGACAAATAATACACCAACAAGCCATCGCTTTCCCTGTCCGTGTCAGGCTTAAGCGTCCCTCCCCATCCCCGTCTCCCCCCCCTCCCCAATCAGGCCTATCTGTGCTCATTTCATCCGCCATTCTTCTTCCGTTGTCAGATGGGCTGGCGGGCACCCCCTCCCTCCCCCCTGCCCATTCGGGGGTCCCCACGGGGAGGGAACGCTGCTCCTTCCGTCTGCCTCACATAACCCTTTTGCCCAGAAAAGCAGCGAGTTCATTTATTCGTGCTGGAGCCCCAGCAATTCATTTATCTCTCTTTTTTTCTGTATCTTTGACAGCTTGACGTGCCACTGGTTCTCACCAATGCCAGCACACGGGCGTGCACGCACGCACACACACACTTGACACACACACACACACACACACACACACACACACACACACACACACAAAGAGAGAGAGAGAGAGAGAAAGAGAGAGAGAGGCCCTGGGTCTCCATTTCTTCTGATCTGCCTTCTCTTTCCACAATTAAAGAAAAAAGAAAAGAAAATTCTGGGATTGGTACTTGAGAGCTATTTTTAATGATTACAGTGATAATAATAATAATTACAATATTTTATTTATGCCTTTGAGGTTTTGCATCGTTTTTATCTTTTCTTTTCTTTTTTTAAAGATTGTAGGCCGCCCAGAGTTACCCCGTGCTAAGATGGGAGCCCAATAAATTTTACAAACGAACAAACGAAGAAATATAGGCTGAATGTTTTACAGCCTTGAAGACTTCTGGAAGGCAAACCAGTTCAGCAATAAAAGTAGGGGAAAAACCAGATGTCTTGGGAGAAATAGACAAATAGACTTTGCTTGTCGGAAAAAGGTGATCCCCGGGGACACTGCAGTCGTCATAAATGGGAGACAGTCGTCAAGCATCCAAATGTAAATCACGTGACCGGGGGTTGGGTGGGTGGGTGGGATGCTGATGGTCGCAAATGCGAAAAAGGATCCTAAGTGGCTTTTTTTCAGTGCCATTGCAACTTTGAATGGTCACTAAGCGAACTGTTGTAAGTCAAGGACGACCTGTATTCTGTTAAATAAATAAATACCATTACCATCAGGGACATTAGCTAAGGACCGATGAGAGTTGCAGGCTAAATAGCTTAAATAGAATTGGTTTTAGTTGAAGCTGAGGGCGTTATGTCAGCTCAGCCTGCAGCCATTTAGGGCTCTCTGCAGTTAGGCAAATCTAGAAAATTAGGTTGAGTTAATCCACAATATCTTCACTTTTTAATGTTTGCTCTCTGCATCCCTGAGTAAACACCGTTTGTCGCTGGTCTCTCAACCACATAAGTTGACAGTCCAAAGTCCAGAAAGTTTAGCAATGGGAAAAAAAGAAAGCTTTGCCTACACAAATATTTACCGACTGCTACAGATTATGCTGTCAGGGTTGCAAGTAACACCCCCAACGAAAGAAAACTCCAAGACTAGATGTTCCTCAAAGTTCCATTTTATTAGAGATGTCAAATTGGCACATCTGGGAAAACCCGAATCTGAAAGCTTCCAGGTTTTCCCCACCCAAAGGGAAGTCTAAGTCCCTTCCTCCTGCACCCCACATGTCCATCACATGGTCCAATCAATGCACCATCCCAACTGGAGATGCCTCCCAGTCAGGGGTGCTATTCACTTACCTTCACTGCCAGTTCGCAAATGTGATGCGTGCACGCTTGCTCGCACGTGCCACCTCCGTGAATGCGCAGGATTTTCCGTGCATGCACAGAGTGTCAAAAACGGGATATGATGACATCCGGGCAGGTAGGCAGAACCTCCAGCAGCCGCCGCTACCTGTTCGCCAGAACTGGATAGAACCGGCTGAATACCACCACTGCTCCCAGTCACGCCACTCCAGGTGCAGGCTGAATGTCCTTGACTCCCAGAGAAAAGAATGTTATTATGGCTAGATATCTCTACAACTCCATGCAATCCTCCCTCCCAGTTTCCCACAGCGCTAAGGGTGGCAGCCCTGAAGATCCAGAGAAAAAGATGGCCTCCAGGGCTGACATATGCAGCTCAGGGCAACTTTCTCAAACCTCGAAATACGTTAAACCGCAATACCAATATTTCCATTATACGATTGTGTTGGAGGTATCATTCGGCGAGAAGAAACCATGATACCCGTAGACCAGGCAGCTGATCTCTCTGAGAAGGCGCAAGCCATTTTTTATTTTAAAAGGGGGAAAGTTGGAAACGCCAGAGATAACATCCTCTGCCCCTTGGGATATGATTTTCTTTGTAAATCATATCCCTCCACTCTGTTTAACAAAGGTTAACAATCTTGGGCTTCCGTTTCACCACCTAGTTGCCCCACCTGATTTACTCATGCTTTCCCTATCAACTCATTCTGAGCACAGCCCCTCCGACATTCTCCGCCCTAGCAATAAAGTCTATATAACAGATGGCCATTGACGGAACTGAATTTCTTGCCTAGAGACAGCTGGGTATCAGCGAAATCTGAGGTTTCGGTTCGGGGTTTAAAAAAAGAAAAATACAGGTAAGAGAATGTAAGCCTGTGTGGAAATGTTTGCAAATCCTCTGTGGATGCCAAGTTGGTTTTTGGAGCAGGAAGAAGAATAAATAGGAGTTGAAAAACTTTGAAGCTACCTTCTAGAATTGTGTGTTTCGTTTCCAGCTCATAGATTATGTTAGGTTAAATTGAGCTGCGTGGTTTGTAGTTTATTATGTTAAAAGAAACTAGAAACAACACGGATTTTTTTTTGGGGGGGGGAGTAGGTTAATAGTAGAAAGAAGAATAAGGAAAGGGTGGATCCATTGTGAAGAGAAGAATGATAAGATAGGTGATAGATAGAGAAAGGGTTGATGCCTTAAATCTTCTTGAGGGATCCTGGGTGCTCTCTGAGCTTGACTGTTTTCATACATGCGTTTCATTACCCAACTAGGGAACCTCATCAGTACTAGGGGTGGAGTTTGCTCTTAGTTTATATTCTAGTGCAGGGGTGAAATCCAGCAGGTTCTGACAGGTTCTGGAGAACTGGTAGCGGAAATTTTGAGTAGTTCGGAGAACCAGCAAATACTACCTCTGGCTGTCCCCAGAGTGGGGTGGGAATGGAGATTTTGCAATATCCTTCTCCCAGGAGTGGGGAGGGAATGGGGATTTTGTAGTGTCCTTCCCCTGGAGTGGGGTGGGAATGGAGATTTTGCAATATCCTTCCCCCAGGAGTGGGGAGGGAATGGGGATTTTGCAGTATCCTTTCCCTGGAGTGGGGAGGGAATGGAGCTTTTGCAATATCCTTTCGCTAAGAGTGGGGAGGGAATGGGGATTTTGCAGTATTCTTCCCCAGGAGTGGGGAGGGAATGGGGATTTTACAGTATCCTTCCCAGGGGTGAAATGCTCCCGGTTCGAACTTGGTGGGCGTGGCAGTATCCTTTCCCTGCCACGCCCACCAAGCCACACCCTCCAAGCCACACCACGCCCACCAAGCCACGCCCACAGAACCGGTAGTAAAAAAAATTGGATTTCACCACTGTTCTAGTGGCTTGTCCTGTCGTGTTGATGGGGATTGTCGTAGAAGTTCTTTGGTTGGGCTGCTTACTGTTGACTTGTTTGGCAATTCCTTGATTGAGGTATTCTTTATATTTGATTGTTGGTCTGGTGTTAACATGATGTTCATCAAATCTTCATTTCCGTCTTCTCTCCGGCAGAAAACTGGGTTCAGATGAACTCCAGCAGAGCCATCTTATGTCTTTGGAGGATATTCTCAATCATACAGGTCACGGTCCCTAGCTGATACAACAAAGGTGATTAGGGGACTGGAGGCTAAAACATATAAAGAACAGATGCAGGAACTGGGTATGTCTAGTTTGATAAAAAGAAGGACTAGGGGCAGGGGTGAAATGCTCCCAGTTCGGACCGGATCACCTGATCCGGTAGCGATGGCAGCAGGTGGTTTGGAGAACTGGTAGCAAAAATTCCTGCCCCCCCACCCCCCAATGCGCAGCTGAGCTGTGCGATCATCAGAGGATTTTTTTTTTTTTACTTTGAACAGCATTTTTTCTACAACCTCTTCGGCTGAAAAAATGCTTTTAAAAGTAAAAAAAAAAAGCCTCTGATGATCGCGCGGCTCAGCTGGGATCGTCAGAGCCTTTTAAAAGTATTTTTTAAACAACCTCTTCGGCCAAAGAGGTTGTTAAGAAAATGCTTTTAAAAGTAATAAAAAGAGAAGAAGTTGGCCACGCCCACCCAATCACATTACCCCCCCACCAAGCCACATCCACAGAACCGGTAATAACAAATTTTACATTTCACCACTGACTAGGGGGTGACATGATAGCAGTGTTCCAATATCACAGGGGCTGCCCCAAAGAAGAGGGAGACAAGCTATTCTCCAAAGCACCTGAACAAGAAGCAATGGATGGAAACTAATTAAGGAGAGAAGCAACCTAGAACTAAGGAGAAATTTCCTGACAGTGAGAACAATTAATAAATGGAACAACTTGCCTCCAGAAGTTGTAAATGTTCCAACACTGGAAGTTTTTATGAAGATGTTGGATAACCATTTGTCTGAAGTGATGTAGTATTTCTTGCCTAAGCAGGGGGTTGGACTAGAAGACCTCCGTTCCGTTCCATTCCATTCTTCATTCCATTCTTCTATTCTATTCTATTCTATTCTATTCTATTCTATTCTATTCTATTCTATTCTATTCTATTCTATTCTATTCCATTCTTCATTCCATTATTCTATTCTATTCTGTTCTGTTCCGTTCCGTTCCGTTCCGTTCCATTCTATTCTTCAATCCATCTATTCTATTCTATTCTATTCTATTCTATTCTATTCTATTCTATTCTATTCTATTCTATTCTATTCCATTCCATTCCATTCCATTCTTCATTCCATTATTCTATTCTATTCTGTTCCGTTCCATTCCGTTCCGTTCCATTCCATTCCACTCTATTCTATTCTTCAATCCATTATTCTATTCTATTCTATTCTATTCTATTCTATTCTATTCTATTCTATTCTATTCTATTCTATTCTATTCTATTCTTTTCTATGATGAACGTAGTACAGATTTGTTATTCAACTTAGCTAAGTTTTATCTGTGGAAAAAAAAGGATTGTAGGAAAATCTACCGAATACGGTAGCAAGCAAGAGTGAGGGGAAAAAAATACCCCGTTACGCTTTGTAGAAGTCTGCAAAACATGTTTTCTTAAAAACAAAAAACGGAACTGGAAGCTGAAGGCAAACTTCAGGGGGCTGCCTTCATGTCAGCCTGTGCCGCGAAGAAGCCGCACTACAAATGCAAAAAAAAAAAAAAACCCCAACAACAACCCAACAACACATAACTCAGCGGCGCCGAAGGACGAGGCGCTAGTTAGAAGTGAGCTGCCTTGAAATCAATGGGATTTTCTTTCAACTGAATGTTTTTAGGATTGGATGTTAAGCTCATCGATTGTAGGCAACCCAAAGCTCAGTTAAATGTTTAATTCCCATTGATTGCAATAGGGGTTTTTTTCTCTCTCTCTCTTCATGAAAATCTCGTGGAACCTTGGAGGCTAACTTGGTTATTGTAGCCTGGGGTTTTCTCTTACTATAACAGATATATCTTCATGAATTCACTTCTCCTAAAACAAGGTTACCAGTGAGCAATTTAAAAAGCAACCAAAGAGAGAGAGAGAAAGAGCGAGAGAGAAAACAATTGGAGCGTTTTTGCTTTTCTCAGAGGTCTATGCTGTAGAGATCAGAAGGTGATCATGGAGAGAGAACCAACTGTCTGTGAAGTCCTGAAGCTTGGCAGCAGGGCCTTATTATTTATTTTTTATTTATTTTTTTATTTGATTTATATGCCACCCTTCTCCGGAGACTCAGGGCGGCTTACAATGCGTTAAGCAATAGCCTTCATACTTTTGTATATTTTATACAAAGTCAGCTTATTGCTCCCACAATCTGGGTCCTCATTTTACCTACCTTAGAAAGGATGGAAGGCTGAGTCAACCTTGAGCCTGGTGAGATTTGAACTTATTCAAATGTTGGCACCCATTTTGTTTTGTTTTTTAAATCTGGGATGGCAAAAATCATCCACTATCCACCCGGGCACTATGCTGTCCTATTTAGCCATGTTTTCCAAGCCGCACACATGTGTACAAGCCATGCACGTGAGCAAGCCGCGCACGCTCACATTTTCGGTGCGCGGCGAACCTGTGGTAAAATTTTGTGAAACCCACCTCTGAGGCTAAATATAAGTAGCCCTCAAGTTAGGATCACAACTGAGCACACACAAAAAATGACGTTGCCGGCGAACCTGTGGTAAAATTTTGGGAAACCCACCTCTGAGGCTAAATATAAGTAGCCCTCAAGTTAGGATCACAACTGAGCACACAACAAAAGATGACGTTGCCAAGTGAAACATTTGTCAAGTGAATTTTCCCCTGTTTTACGACTTTTCTGGCCACTGTTGTTAAGTGAATCGTTGCATTTGTTATAAGCTAGTAACATGGTTGTTAAGTGAACGTGGCTCCCCCCCCTTAACTTGGCTTGTCAGAAGAAGATCGCAAAAGGGGATCACATGGTACACACACACACACACACGGGACAATGCGACCATCGTAAATATGAGCCCGTTGCCAAGTGGCTGAATTTTGATCACCTCACTGTGGAGATGGTCGTAAGTGTGAAAAACGGCCATACGTTGCTTTTTTCGGTCCCGTTGTAACTTTGAACGGTCACTAAACGAAATGTTGTAAGTTGAGGAGTACCTGTATTGCTCATTCATATGGATTGTGGGTGGAGTAGAATCTGGGTCTCCTTAGTCCAGCACCTTCCCTGTTGTACCACGCTGGCTCTTATTTTGGTAGAGGTCAATGGAAGGAGAAGTTATTTGCAGAAACTCAAACTTATCAGCGCCCGCATGACCAAAACTCTGGATAACAAAGAAATGGTGTCCCACCCTTCAGGGTGTGAAGCTCCACCCTTCCATTTTCTCCTGCTCACCATTCCTTTCGATTCAGATAACCACACCACACCTGATTAGGCCCCACGTCATAAGCGTTCAACGTTTCATTGGAGGAGGGACCACTACAGACCTGGCCACCAGATTTGCAAAAAGGGGTTAGGTATGGATGTAGAAAAGGGACGCAGTGGCTCAGTGGCTAAGACACTGAGCTTGTCGATTGAAAGGTCGGCAGTTCAGCGGTTCGAATCCCTAGCGCCGCGTAATGGGGTGAGCTCCCGTTACTTGTCCCAGCTTCTGCCAACCTAGCAGTTCGAAAGCAAATAAAAAATGCAAGTAGAAAAATAGGGACCACCTTTGGTGGGAAGGTAACAGCGTTCCGTGCGCCTTTGGTGTTTAGTCATGCCGGCCACATGACCACGGAGACATCTTCGGACAGCGCTGGCTCTTCGACTTGGAAACAGAGATGAGCACCGCCCCCAAGAGTCAGGAACGACTAGCACGTATGTGCGAGGGGAACCTTTATCATTATCTTTTATGGATGTAGAGGGAAGTTCTTGCTCACAAACCACCATCCCAGACACTCAGATGTCTGTGGAACTCCCTGAGCTGGGATGTTTGTTTGCAGATGCGTCGTTACCAAAGTTTACTGGGCTGGCAGAGGAATTTAGCTGAGCTCATAAAACCCACCAGGCTGAGCTAAACTGGCCTTGTCTAGTTTATGGGTTATGATGGTGTTGTGTAAGCCTACGTGTTGTCCTCAGATGCATTGGATAAGCCATCATGTTAAACCAGGTTAAGTTTTATTTCAGTACCATATGTGCCAAAGTAAACAAAATGAGTTTTTTTTAAAACAGTGTCTAGTTGTTTTGGCATGCATGATTTGAAAACGTCTCCCCAAAAACCAGGCATGGTAGAGAACAGCCTATCCTACCTGAACTGAACCAGCAGCTGGTCTACCTGTCCCACCTCGTGTTTGTGGGAAATAAATATGCCAGGGCATCTGTGTCGCTTGATTTTTTTATTACAAACAAGTCTTAACTGAATGCTGTCCAAACGCCTCCAGTTTGACCATGGTGCTACCACAAAACAAACAATTAAAACAAAGAGGCCCTTCCTTTTCCCCGGTGTAGCTCTGAGAAGGTGATTTTTTCCCCCTCTCCTGCTCTATGACTATCAGCTTCTCTTGGGTGTGATGGGAATATTTATGTCTCAAAGCTGTTCCTCAAACAGATATTTACAATCGAGGTCTTGTACCGTTCAGAGAAAGGTGTGTTGCCTTGCGCAAAATATTCATGGGGATGGACTGGGGCACAAATGGGATTGCTCTCGGAGAAACTTCTCACATTCCCTCCTCCCCGGAGGGGAAGAATTCAAAAGAAGAGCTCATGGGAATGGACCACAGCCACAACATGGCCTGAATAGCAATGCCAGGGGAGGCCCAATCACTTCTGGATTGGCGCATGCATCTCCCACACTATAAAAAAGATGTTGAGACTCTAGAAAGAGTGCAGAAAAGAGCAACCAAGATGATTAGGGGACTGGAGACTAAAACATATGAAGAACGGTTTGCAGGAACTGGGCATAGCTAGTCTAGTGAAGAGAAGGACCAGGGGAGAGAGGATAGCAGTCTTCCGATATTTGAGGGGCTGCCACAGAGATGTCAAGCTATTTTCCAAAGCACCTGAAGGCCAGATAGAAACTGATCAAGGAGAGATTCAACCTAGAAATAAGGAGAAATTTTCTGACAGTGAGAACAATCAACCCATGGAACAGAAGTTGCCTCTGGAAGTTGTGGGAGCTTCATCACTGGAGGCTTTCAAGAGAAGATTGGACTACCATTTGTTGGGGATGCTGTAGACTCTCTTGCTTGGGTGAGGAGGGTTGGACTAGACGACCTACAAGATTCCTTCCAACCCTGTTCATTTATCAATCATACAAAGGGTGTATAGGCTGACCATTCCCATCAGCTGTCACAAGGTGCCCTGAATGAGGGGGCATAGGAAGGGTGGGGGGTAGTGACAGTAATCCCAATCTCTCAAGAGACTCTAAAAGTTGGAGCTAATACTTATGGGTGAGCTTTGTGTCTGGGCTGCTTGGCAAGGGTGACAAACTGTCAGGGCGCAATTTTAATGTCGCAGGGATGGGAAGAAAGGTTGACAGAGTCCGATCCTAGGTAGAGGCAGATATTTCTCTCTCTGGGCACACTGGGGGAAAAAACTCCGCCTTGGCAACAGAAAGGGCATCGGGCCAGTAAAGACTCTGCTAGCTCCATTCAGTTGCCCAGACTCCACCCCGCGAGGGATTATGGGGTCGTTGAAAAAGGATGATGAGGGATGGGAAGAAATGTTGCCAGTTGTGAAACTGGTTGCCAAGTCTCTCAAGACCCAAAGATTTCTTGGAGCTGATGGGGTAATCAAAATAATTGGTCTTCCTGTCCTCCTCCTCCTCCTCTTTCCTGTCTTTCTGGCCCTCCTCCTTCCTTCCTTCCTTCCTTCCTTCCTTCCTTCCTTCCTTCCTTCCTTCCTTCCTTCCTTCCTTCCTTCCTTCCTAGGGTTAACATGGCCTATCAATCGGAGGTGATCATTGATGCTCAGCCGCAACCTGCAGGCACCAGCTACACGTTCAATAATCAAGGAAGCTGGAATTCAGAGCTGTGTGACTGCTTTTCTGACATGGGCATCTGTGAGTAATGGAGGCATTTGGGGATGCAAAGGCATGGGGGGGGGGAATCTCTCATGGCTGGGCTTTACATGGGAAAAGCAAGGACCATGAAAGGGTCAAACATGTCAAGATGGCAGCCACAAATGCGCAATCCTTTTCTGTGAATTGTATTTTGGCTTTTTTTCCACCCCAAACCACTTCAAATCATCATTGTTTAATGACCCCATAATCCCTTGCGGGGTGGAATCTAGGCAACTGAATGGAGCTGAGTGTTTACTGGCCGGATGCCTTTCCTGTCGCCAATCCAGAGTTTTGTTCAGCAAATATATTCTCATTGTGCCCAGAGAGAGAGAAATATCTGCCTCTACCTAGGATCAAACTCACAGCCTCCTGATTGTGGCGAGAGCTCCACCTCTAGGCCACCGCACCACTCTTTCAACTCCATCGCAAATACCCTAGCTCAAATCATAAATGCAGGTAGTCCATGACTCACAACCATAAATTGAGCCCAAAATTTCAGTTGCTAAGCAAGACAGTTGTTAAGTGAGTCGGGCTTCTCCATTGATTTTGCTTGTCAGAAGGTCACAAAAGGTGATCCCGTGATCCCAGGACAATACAACCGTCATAAATAAAAGCCAGTTTCCAAGTGTCTGAATTTTGATCACATGATCATGGGGATGCTGCAAGGGTCGTAACTATGAAAAGCGGTCATAAATCAGCACCGTAGTAACTTCAAACGGTCATTAAAGTAATGGTTGTTTAGTGTCTGGCTGGGGAATTCTGGGAATTGAAGTCCACAAATCTTTATTCATTACAGTTTTCTTTATTGTATTTATTTATTAGTTTATGAGTGGTGCAGTGGCCTAGAGGTGGAGCTCTCACCTCACAATCAGGAGGCTGTGTGTTCGATCCTAGGTAGAGGCAGATATTTCTCTCTCTCTCTGGGCACAATGAGAATATATCTGCTGAACAAAACTCCGCATTGGCAACAGGAAGGGCATCCGGTCATTAAACACTCAGCTCCATTCAGTTGGCCAGACTCCACCCTGCAAGGGATTATGGGGTCAGAAAAAGGAGATGGTGATGATTTATTTATTAGTTTATAATATATAATACAAAAATAGAAAAGATGACAGGAGGAAAATAAGGGGGGGGAAGGGAAGGGAAAAGTGTGGGAAAAAGGGAAAAAAAGAAAGAAAAGGTGTTGACTTCCTACTCCCTTTGGTGCAGTAGAATAAGATAATAACATCAAGGCTCAACTTTTTACTTTTACATAATAGTTTAAACTAGCCATTTCTGTAACAGCAAACCTATTCATCGTAAAACCCAAAATCAAAGTTTCATTCCCCCCCCCACCTCAAACACAAAATCCAGAAACAGTTTCTGAAGGCCACAAGTCTTAAAAGTTGCCAAGTTTGGACACTCCTGAACTACAGCTTGGATAGTAGATATCTAAGGGGAAGAAAGTCATCTGTCGTCTTTATTTGTCTCTCAAGGAATTTGGGAGAGAACCTCACACCCTCTTCCTTCCTTTTCTCCAGGTCTTTGTGCCACTTTTATACCCTGTGTTCTTGCCTGTCGGGTCTCGGAACAAGCCGGGGAATCCTTCTGCCTCCCATTTTTGCCAGGCTCTCTGATCGCCCTCCGTACAGGAGTGCGTGGAAAATACCGTATTCAGGTAAAAGGCAGAACGTCAAAAATAAAAATGCAAATTGAGTTTGGGGATAGAGGGTGGCTGGGACCGGATGTGACTATGCCTCTTTTCTTCCCTAAAGAGACAAAAGAGGAAGTCACCCTCCAGTGGTGGGTTTCAAATTATTCCACCACCGGTTCGCCGAAAATGTGAGCGCGCGTGCATGGCTTCCGTTACGCGGCGAGGCTCGACCAAGCAGCCTGCTCCCCACTATCTCTGCAAGCGGGAGCGAGCGGTTCACCGAACTACTCAAAATTTCTGCTACCGATTCACCCGAACCGGTCTGAACCGTCTGAATAACACCTCTGTCGCCCTCCCCTCCTTCCTTCTTGATTCTCATCATGAGGTCCAGCCTCATCACTGACCCCCCTGTTTTAACTCAACCCTTTTTTTTTCCGCCCAGGGGTCTATCTGCGAAGACTGGATGATCATGTCGTGCTGCCCACTGTGTGGACTCTGTCAGATGGCAAGAGAGTTGAACAGGAACTGAGAAGACAGAGAAGAGGTGGCCAGACTTCACTCTGGAGAAAGCAAAGGAAGAGTGGAAGAAATGAGTCAAGGGGGACAAAGCTAGCGCTGACAGATCTGAAGTGAGAAAAAAAAGAGGACAGAAGATTACAACGGGATTAATTTTCCTATCTCTTTGTTGACTAGAGTTTGAAACTCCACAATGCAAAATCCTGCAAAAAAAAAAAAAAAAGAATATGCACCCAAACCTATAACCACACACACATATATTATAGGAGAAATGAGATTTAAATTTTTTACACTCTGTAAGGATTAGATATAATTATGAGTAAGAATGATAAATCATAATTATCTTCTAGCAGTTGCTTTCTTTCTCTCTGGTGTCATCTAGTGGTCATCCAGAATCTTGCAGACCAGATCTGATCTGTCTGGTCCAGGGGTTTTCAAACTTGACAACTTTTAAGACTTGTGGATTTCAACTCCCAGAATTCTTCCATGCAGGCTGGGGAATTTGGGGAGTTGAGGTCCACGAGTCTTAAAATTGCCAACTTTGGAGAGACCCTAGATTGAACTAGAAGATTCAAGCTGCCTCTTGGTGCTAACAAAAGAGGAATATTCAATAAGCAGGGATTTTAATGTTTATTCCGTCATTTCCACCTTGAAATCTATGTCCTAATAAATCCTGATCTAAGACTCTGCTCGTTTTTTTTTTTAAAAAAATAATTGCTACTTTTGGAAATGGAAACTGCTGTGTGCTTTTGGACAGCTTGGTAATGTGTTTATGTTTGAGAAAACCTCTCCTGGGTTGTTCTTTTCCTCCATTAAATGTGTCGAAATCAGTTGATTTTTATGGCTATAATTGAACATTTCAACACTTTTGAGAATGGCCGATGGCCGGATTCCGAAAGATCTCCTGGATGGAGAATTAGTGCAGGGAAAGCGCCTCAGAGGGAGACCACAGCTGCGATATAAGGATATCTGCAAGAGGGACCTAAAGGCCCTGGGAATGGACATTAACCACTGGGAAACCTTGACCTCCGATCGTTCAGCTTGGAGGCTAAAGACGCAGCATGGCCTTCTCCAATTCGAAGAGACCCTTATTCGACAGGCTGAGGCAAAGAGGCAGTCCAGGAATCAGCGAAATCTGGGGGCTGGGCAGGGGACAGAATATATCTGCCCTCAGCGTGGAAGGGATTGCAACTCTCCAATTGACCTTTTTAGTCACACTAGATTAGTGTTTCTCAACCTTGGTAGCTTGAAGATGGGTGGACTTCAACTCCCAGAATCTCCCAGCCAGCAACGCTGGCTGGGGGATTCTGGGAGTTGAAGTCCACCCATCTTCAAGCTTCCAAGGTTGAGAAACACTGCACTAGATGGTGTTTTAGGACCTCTTTCCAGAGCACGATACCATCGTCTCTTGAGACTGAAGGATGCCAATGCCAGAAACCCCTCTGTAGACTAACACAGTTCTTCTACAATGTCTGTGCTGAAGTTATGAATCAGAAAGCCCAACCAGTTTTTGTTCTGGTTTTCTTGACAGAAAGAAAAACAAGATTTCATCTGCTGACTGGAAAAAATAACAATAAGATTTTCCTAACCATATTGCAATTGGCTGAATGCGTACAACAAAATGCAGAACTGAAGACACGTCAGGAATTAGTCATGCCTGAATCTAGCCGTTATAAAAATAAGGATTATAACTAACAACCCACGGTTAGCATTTTACCACGCATGCATTTATTCTGACTTTAAAATTGAAAGCTCGTAACTATTTAACCAGGATACAGATACAGAACAGGAAGTGGAGTCCCGGGAACCAAAATATGTGTTTTTTTTTACAAAGCAAGTGAACTAGAATATCATTGCTAACAGAGCCTGGATAGCTCTGCAGACAGGTACTGTGATTTAACATCAGCTGTTTGCAATTAAAGTAAGTTCGAATCTCGCCAGGCTTAAGGTTGACTCAGCCTTCCATCCTTTCTAAGGTAGGTAAATTGAGGACCCAGTTTGTGGGGGCAATAAGCTGACTTTGTATAAAAAATATACAAAAGTATGAAGGCTATTGCTTAACTCACTGTAAGCCGCCCTGAGTCTCCGGAGAACGGCGGCATATAAATCAAATTAAAAAAAACAAAACAGTTGCTGTAGCAATGACAAATCTCAGTCAGTATTATTTGCAAATGTCCAAGACTACACCACCCATCATCCTGAGTCAGTAATAGCTTTCAAGGTAAGAGCAGCGGGTTGGAGAAAAGGAAAGGCGTGATCCTGTTATTTTCTGCTCTGCATTAAACACGGTCAATAAACATTATTTGTTTTCAAGGATAGATATTAGAACAAAAAACTGGCTACGGGCTGCTATTGACGCAAATGGCAGAGCTCGCCAGTAGACGGCCAACAAAAGACTCTATTTCCCAGTAGGCTCCGCGCCTAGGAAAGTAAACATCCGCGCTCCACCCCGCCCTCCCTTTGCCACGCAGACCGATCGCTTCCGCCCAGGAGCTGCATTGGGTTCTGTTAAGAGGTGAGCGGGGTTCTGTTGCCAGGGGCAACCCCGGATGCAGGAGAGACTGGACCGCGCAGCATCGGAGGGACCTTTTTTTTTGTCCCTGGTCGTGGATGCCTGGGAAGAGAAACGGTTTTTCGGGGGCGGCCAAGTTCTTTTTGCCAGTTTGCGGACGGAAACCTGGGAGACACACCCTGGATTCAGGGGACAGCCCAACCATGAGCTCGGTTTAGAATTGGGCGCCCCATATGGGGCGGTGGGCTCATCCTGAGAGGGGGTGCAAAGGATGGGGCGTATCCAGTCTCCAGCGCTGGCCGGATAAAAGCCTGTGACAGAGGCCCATATTAGCTGTTTTAAAGAAAGAGAGAGAGAGGAAGGGCAAGGAAAGAAGAAGATAAGGGGTATTTACTAAAGACACGAGAGATTATAAAATGGTGTATTTTATGTGTTATTTTAGTGCAATTGCCTGATGGGAGGTAATATGGTGTGATGGTGCCAGCATCAGGCTAGAAACTGGGGGTCAGTGAGTTCTTGTTCAGCCTTAGGTATGAAAGCTGGCTGGGGGACTTTGGGCCAATCACCAGGAGATGGTGAGTTCTAGTCCTGCCTTAGATATGAAAACCAGTTGAATGACTTTGGGCAAAATCACCTGGAGATGGTGAGTTCTAATCCTGCCTTAGGCATGAAAGCTGGCTGGGGGACTTTGGGCCAATCACCAAGAGAATGTGAGTTCTAGTTCTCCCTTAGGATGAAAGTCGGCTGGGTGACTTTGGGTCAGTCACCAGGAGAATGTGAGTACTAGTTCCACCTTAGGCATGAAAGCAACTGGGGGGTGTATTTATTTGTTTGTTTGTTTGTATCCCAGCTTTATTATTTTTACAAATAAATCAAGGCGGTAAATATATCCAACATACCTTCTTTCATCCTCTTATTTTCCCTACAACAACAACAACCCTGTGAGGTGGATTTGGACCAATCATTAGTAAATTGTGAGTTCTAGTCCCATGTTAGGCATGAAAGCTGGCTTGGATGACTTTGAGCCAAAGCCTGTTTTTTTTTTGTTTGTTTGTTTGTTTTTGCTAGCAAGCAATGAATAAGATGTGCTTTCATAGCAGGTGAGGTGAGGTTATGCATTGAAGTCACTCTGGAAGGTCTGTCGTGCAGCAATGTATCAAGTATGTAAAGGAAGTCTATGGAGATTCTCAGTCATCCAAGTCATGGTTGTCCCAAAGGTGCTCTTTTTTCAAGAGTTAACTGGACTTTCTGTTTTTTCTTTGAAGACGTTTCGCTTCTCATCCAAGAAAGAGAGAGCTGAAGAAACTGCTTGGATGAGAAGCAAAACGTCTTCAAAGAAAACCCAGAAAGTCCAGTTGACTCTTGAAAAAAGGGACCATTATGTAAAGGAAGGGAATGGGCCTCTAAATGACATCATTACTGTGGATAACATCATGAGGCAGGGTCGGTTTTGAGCCTCAACCAATCAGTATTGTGCCTGACTCCCATATCTGTCTTTCTGTACAGCTTCTCAGTCTTAATTTACCATGGCTGGTAAAACTGGACCAGAACATCTCTTTAATGCAGCCACTGAAGTCGAGACCACAGGAGCATTGTTGAGCAACAAGTAAGTTATGAGAAAATCATTTTGCTTTTCCTAGCTGAAGTGTTGCATACAACTCCTATCCTTCCCAGCCATCACAGCTAAGAGACATGCTGGCTCAAGAGGAATTGTGGGGTTCCTGGTGCTGTCTGAGCTTGGTTGTTTTCTTGCAGACATTTCGTTACTCAACTAGGTAGCATCATCCGTGCTAGAAGGGAGCAGGATTTGATTGGGGTTTTGTTTATTTATTTTTATTGTTGGTCTAGTGTTAATTTCTGCTCAACTGGGTGTTGATTGCTGGTGAGGAAATGTTTGGGTCTCTTTCTTTCCTTTCTGGCATTTTGATTGTCTTTTTGGAATGGTGTATAAACGTTGTTTATCTCTATGGGCCTGTCGATGGCCGATTTGTCTGAGTGAAATTCCTCAAGAGGAATTGTCATTTAACATTCTGAGGACAACGGAGCTGGAACGCTGCTTTTTAAAAAGAGCTGGGGTCTATGGAGATAGTCATCCAAGTCATGGTTGTCCCAAAGGTGGGTTGTTGTTGTTTTTTTCATGTTTATTTGAAGATCATTCTTCTAATTCTTTCCTGGCCTTCTGACTTTGTCCCTTCCAGGATTAACATCCCAGCACTTTTGCCCCAAGGCCCAGCTAAGGAATGGCTAGATCAGCGTCGGGCTACCATTCGCCCCTGGGCCAACTTCGTGGACCAGAGGCGTTTTGCAAAGCCTCAGAATTTTGGGGAACTGTGTAAACGGCTTGTCCGCAACGTGGAATATTTCCAGAGCAATTATGTCTTTGTCTTCCTGGGACTTATCGTCTATTGCCTGTGAGTAGATTTGATTGCTTCTTTGTTTTACTTGTGTGGGTGATGAATTCTCCTGATTCTGTACTGCAAATATCACTGATGATAGCAATGGCACTTAGACTTATATACCACTTCACAGTGCCTTACAGCCCTCTGTAAGCAGTTTACAGAGTCAGCATATTGCCTCCAACAATTTGGGTCCTCATTTTATCCACCTCGGAAGGATGGGAGGCTGAGTCAACCTTGAGACGGTCAGGATTGAACTTCTGGCAGTGGGCCAGAAGTTAGCCTGCAATGCTACATTCTAACCACTGTGCCCCATGGAAGGGAGGGAGGGAGGGAGGAAGGAAGGAAGGAAGGAAGATAGCAGTAGCACTTAGACTTATATACCGCTTTACAGTGCTTTACAGCCCTCTCTAAGCAGTTTACAGAGTCAGCCTATTTCCCCCAACAATCTGGGTCCTCATTTTATCGACCTCGGAAGGACGGAAGGCTGAGTCAACCTTGAGCCTGGTGAGGTTTGAACTGCTGAATTGCAGGCAGCCGGCAGGCAGCAGAAATAGCCTGCAGTACTGCACTCTCACCACTGTGCCCCCACGGCTCACATACTTTCCACAGACTTTCATTTGTGCAGGGCAATCCCTTGAAAAATGCAACCACCTTTAATACTCACAACCCGTGCAATCAAAACTCTGCTCCCTTGAAACGTGCATTTCGAGAAGACGCTTCTAGCACCTAATTGTGGGAAAGCATGAAGAGGAAATGTGTTTGTCTAAATTCCCTCCTGTAGTTTGCACCCGTGTATGTTTAAAGATGCAAGCAGATCAGCAGAAGATTCCCATTTCTGTGCCCAAGGGCATCGGTGCATAGGGGATAAGGAAGGGTCAAACCACAACGCGCGCATCAGGAGCAGAAAATGACAACTTACATTGTTGCATCCGACATTGGGATGCAAGGATACGCAGCGAGCTTTGCATTGTGACATTGCCACATGCAGTTTGTCATCTTGATGTAACCTCGGTTTGCTACAGATGCCTGACTCTGTTTGTTCTTGGCAATGTCACTGATTCAGTGCTCGCTTGGATAAAATCCTGTCTACAATATACATCAAGGGAAAGGATTCTGAGTGGCCTATAACTCAGACACATTAGGGAGAATTCGGGGCCTAGTAGATAATCCCCCTTTTGTTCCTGGGTATATATAATTTTATAGATTTTATTTATTATTTGTAGAGCTTTTAGAAAATAACCACCAAGGAAGACCTGTAAAGGAATTAATACACTACCAGAATATATAAGTAATGATTAGGGGACTGGAGGCTAAAACATATAAAGAACGGTTGCAGGAACTGGTATGTCTAATTGGATGAAAAGAAGGACTATGGGTGACATGATAGCAGTGTTCCAATATCTCAGGGGCTGCCATAACCCAACCAAATTACTTCCAAGAAGCAATAGATTTTTTATCAATGAAGAGAGGGAATAATGTGACACTGACCAAGTCGATCATGAAAAGAAAAGGTATGTCTAGTTTGATGAAAAAAAGGACTAGGGGTGACATGATAGCAGTGTTCCAATATCTCAGGGGCTGCCCCAAAGAAGAAGGAGTCAAGCTATTCTCCAAACCACCTGAGGGCAGGACAAGAAGCAATGGGGGAAAACTAATCAAGGAGAGAAGCAACTTAGAACTAAGGAGAAATTTCCTGACAGTTAGAACAATTAATCAATGGAACAACTTGCCTCCAGAAGTTGTGAATGCTTCAACACTGGAAGTTTTTAAGAAGATGTTGGATAACCATTTGTCTGAAGTGGTGTAGGGTTTCCTGCCTAAGCAGGGGGTTGGACTAGAAGACCTCCAAGGTCCCTTCCAACTCTGTTATTCTATTCTATTCTATTCTATTCTATTCTATTCTATTCTATTCTATTCTATTCTATTCTATTCTATTCTATTCTATTCTATTCTATTCTATTCTATTCTATTCTATTCTAGTGTATATGTATAAAAGTCTTCCATTCTAAGTGGGTTCAGTCAGGTTTTATTAATTCAATTTTAATTCCATGGAATTAGCAAGAAAATTAGGGTGCTCCTCCGTGTTGTTTCGTGATGCGTTTAACTCCACTGGTCTTTCCTTCTCACCCGTTAGCATCACCTCACCTTTACTTCTGATTGCGCTTGCTGTGTTCTTTGGGGCTTGTTACATCATGTACTTGAAGACCCAACAGTCACAGCTTGTTCTGCTCGGTAAGTAGCAACCTTTTGCTCCCATGGGGCTTTGCTGGCTGGGGAATTCTGGGAATTGAAGTCCTCCAGGCTTAAAGTTGCCAAAGTTGGAGACCCCTGCCTTAGATAGCTCACTTAAAAGCATTCTCTTGACAACAAGTCCTTGAAAGCTACAGTTCCAAGAATAACCACCAGATGGTGCTGCACCAACATGAACAGTGTCTGTCTTGCACACATATTTCCATACTTTGCTAGGCTCCAGCCTTCTCACCTATTTCTAAACCACAGAAAGCAAAAATTTGACCTCAAAGCTGGCATCTCTTCGGTCAGGCATTCCAAGCTGCCTCCTTCTCTCTCTTTTTTTAAAAAAAACAATTGGAACCCAGCCTGCTTTCTAACTCAACCGTCTTTCCCTGTAGGGCGAGAACTCAGCACAGCCCATCAATACAGTCTGGCCGGAGCTGTCTCTTTTCCTTTCTTCTGGCTGGCAGGCGCCGGCTCAGCCGTCTTTTGGGTGCTGGGTGAGTAAACAGGAAAACCACCGTTCTGGGTGGACTGCCCTCATCTGCCTTGCGGGCTCCTTGGTGCTTCTCTGAGTTTGGAGGGTTTTTTGCGGATGTTTCATTCCCAAACTAAGTAACATCATCCGTGCTAGAAGGGAGTGAGGTTTGCAGAATGGAGGAGGAGGAGAAGGGGAAAATCAGTGGAGTCCTTGGTGCTCTCTGAGCTTGATTGTTTTCTTCCAGACATTTCATTCCCAAACTAGGTAACATCATCAGTGCTAGAAGGGAATGGGGCTTGCGGAATGGATGAGAAGAAGAAAGGGAGGAGAAAGGGAGGAGGGGGGGGGAATCAGTGGAGTCCTTGGTGCTCTCTGAGCTTGTTGGTTTTCTTGCAGACATTTCATTTATTTATTTATTTATTGGTTCAATTTATATGCCGCCCTTCTCCAGAGACTCAGGGCGGCTTACAACGCGTTAAGCAATAGCCTTCATACTTTTTGTATATACCTGCTTAGTAGGGCTTTTTGGCCCCCCCCTAAGCAGTGTTCTTTTTTATACAAAGTCAGCTTATTGCCTCCACAGTCCGGGTCCTCATTTTACCTACCTCGAAAGGATGGAAGGCTGAGTCAACCTTAAGCCTGGTGAGATTCGAACTCGCAGTAATTGCAGGCAGCTGGTGCTACTTAAAAGCACTTTAATCTGCTGCGCCACCAAGGCTCTTGGGCTCATTCTCAAACTAGGTAACATCATCCGTGCTAGAAGGGAGTGAGGTTTGCAGAATGGATGTAGGAGTAGGAGAAAGGGAGGAGGAGGAGGAGGAGTTCATTGGGGTCCTTGGTGCTCTTTGAGGTTGGTGGTTTTCTTGCAGACGTTTCATTCCCACACGAGGGAACATCATCAGTGCTGGCAAAGAGCACCAAGGGCTCGACAGTTCAACTCTGAGCTACAAATACTCTCTGTTATCATTACTTATCTGTCTTTGCTCATATTTTGAACCATGCATGTTTGATGGCCTTAACCCATTTTTTGATTACCGCTGATGGTCCCTGATCAGGGCTTTGGATATTTTCATTGTTGCCACAGCAACAATTGCAAAGCCTAATTGTAAAATTAAGTGTTCTGATTTTCTCCTCCTGTTGCTTCTTCCTTGCAGAAGAAAACCTAATGCCAATTTAATGCCAGTTTGAAAAGGGGGTGGTGGTGGTGAATACCTTAACTTTACATAGGTCCTTCTCAGGAACTGCAACCCCGTTAAAACCTGCTCTCTGGGATTCTGTTCCATCATACTGTGTGTTTGAATCTTTCCTTCCTTTTCCTTTCTACTCTGGTTCATCCAGTTTTTTGTCCTAAGACAGGGGTGTCAAAACTCAAGGCCCCTGGCCCCGATCCGGCCTGCGGGGTGCTTAGATCTGGCCCATGGGGGCCACCCTGGAAATGAGCATGCAAGAAGGGAGAGGGAAGGAGAAAGGGAAAGAGGAAAGGCAAAGAAAAAGAAGGGAAGATGGGAAGAGAGCAAGGAAGGAAAAACAAGGGAAGAGGGGAAGGAAGAAGAAAGGAGAATGAAGAGGGAAGGAAAAAGAAGAAGGAAGGAAGGAAGGAAGGAAGGAAGGAAGGAAGGAAGGAAGGAAGGAAGGAAGGAAGGAAGGAAGGAAGGAAGGTGTCAGCCCTTCAAGCTGCATTTACTCTAGTGCTGACATAAGGAGAGGCGGAGGCGTCTGGAAAGGGACGTTTGACTTTTCACCTACTTATTTTCCCTGGAGATAATATCCCCTAGGAGATGGGATGGGAGGGGGGAAATTCCTTTGAGCTGGAGCGGTAGATTAGGGGTAGAATGACTTGGAAGATGGCCAATGAGTGCAGGGCAGTGGGGAACGGAAAGGGAGGGTTTTGGGTCTGGAAGTCAGTGTTGGCTTCTATGGAGTCGGATTTTAGAATGTCGTGCTTAATAAATAGGAGTTTTCCTTCAAAGACTTTGTTTGAAATACAATTTATTTGAGACGACTTCGAAACCTGACGGACGGACGGAAGGAAGGAAGGAAGGAAGGAAGGAAGGAAGGAAGGAAGGAGATTATAATGAGAAGGAGGGAGGGTCTGAGGGAAGTCCTGCCTTAGCCCTAACCTGATATGAGTGACGTCGATTGGCCACACCCACCCTGACCACGCCCACTCTGGCCATGCCTACCCAGACCACACACACCCAGCCCTCCCCCCCCCCCCAGATCAAACACAAACGTGATGCGGCCCACAGTGAAATCGAGTTTGACATCCCTGCCCTAAGAGATCCTTAGGAGCTCTTAAGACAAAAAGTCCCATGACTGTGAACCTGAGACGAGGAAGAGCTAGATCGCCCCATGGCCTCCTTTCCCATCGTTTCTCCTATCGTTCTCTTGCAGGTGCCACCTTGGTCGTCATTGGTTCCCACGCCGCCTTCCATGAACTGGAGTCCACGGAGACCGACGACCTGCAGATGGAACCCGTGTAAAAAAAAGAAAAGAAAAGCTGCAGCCCTTCCTCTTGGATCCATGTCTCCCTCCCTCGCCCTCCCCCATTTGCTGTTACATTGCCTATGTATCCAGTGCTGCTATTTCATTCAACGTCAGGATGCCAACTTAGATTGCAATTCCCTCCGAATCTTGAAAACTCCCCGTGGCTAACCCTATGTCGAGGATGTTCTCCAATTTCTGATTTTTTTCAGATATTTCTCCATCTCTGAAAAGTCTTATTCCCGGTGGCCGTGGGCTGTTTTCATTCAGCATATAATAGAATGCTGCTGTTAAGATTCTTTCCTCTGTAGGTTTTTTAGATCCCATCATTGGCATTTCCCAATAGCTTAGAAGCCCCACCTGCAAACCTCCTGCACTCAGCCTCCTCCTGCCTCTGATTGGTTAACATTAAAGAAACGGTGACATCCATGCCTCCTTGTGAGTGTTTTTTTTTTTAAAAATTTTTATTTTATTTAATTTATATACCGCCCTACTCCCGAAGGACTCAGGGCGGTGAACAGCCACAAGATAAAAATACATCACACAAAAGTTAAAAACCATTTAAAAGTACATTAAATAATTTTGGCCCAAAAAACGAATTTAAAAACACCCAATTTGTATAAAACTTAAAAGCAAATTTTAACGGGTACCGCCCAAGGTTGCAGTGACCCACAGGATTACATCAAGCCTTTTATACCTGATGACTCTGCTAAATTCCCTGCCAAGGTCTGCACCTTATTCAGCAGCGCTGCGTCAAAATTACCCTCTCGCAGGTATCGTGCATGGCTGCTGCGCTGGTCTGTCAAGAGATGGAATATAGGAAAAGCAAAGCCATCGAGCTAGATCTCTGCATTTACCCTTCAGAAAATTAATCCAGGCGCTTGACATGGGCTTATTTTTAATAGCTTGGGGGTGCTTCGATATTCCAGCATCGTTAAGGCTGGTTCACACGAGACATAATGAAAAGGCATCTCATCTTACGGAAATCTTTTCCAAAGGTACAGAAGAGATGTTGTTATTTTTTTTTAAAAGCTCCTGTTAGTCTCCTCTGCCATATTACTGCCTCGATTGAGCATACGGGTAGTTCTCGACTTACAACAGTTCATTTAGTGACCTGTTGTGGCCTGTCGGCTGCAGGCCCCTCCAGCAACCGAATCAAATGAGGTAGCATGGGAGTCAGAGTCAGCATCAAGGCAATGTGAGAGCTCCGAGGGGGAAGAGGGAATGGAGCTGGCAGAGAGAGAGACAGAGGTGGAGCCTGGGCCATATGTCAGCCCTCAGATGGAGAGTCAACAGCCCCCAGGTCTGGAGGTGGCTGATGAGGAAGAGGAGGAACAGCTGGGTCCAGTGCCTGATGCACAGATGAGCAGAAGGCAGAGGAGAGGAGAACAGTGGAAATCTATGAGCCGGTCCTTGGAATGGAAGAGCCACCGCTGCTAGCGAAGCCCCACCCTAGCTCTGGGGATAAAAGGCAGGGGGTGGAGTTGAATAGATGTGGCAGACAACTATTCATCTTCCGGCCGGCCGGACTAGTTACAGTGGTGGGTTGCTACCGGTTCGTCTCGAATCAGGCAAACTGGTAGTAGCAGCAGGAGGCTCCACCCATCCGCTTGGGCGTCTCTGCGTGTGCGCAGAAGTGTCGTACATGCACGCACCCACAAGTGAACCGATAACGGCCGAAATTGAAACCCACTGCTGACTTGTTAGCCTGCGTTGAGAGAGAAACTTTTTGCCGGGGCTGCTGGCGCTCCTAATAAAGGAATTATTGATTTTAACCACAGAGGGTTTGTCGTGTTTGGGAGCAGGATCAGTACATGACCGTTTGAAGTTCCAGCGGCATTGAAAAAAGAGACTTGTGATTGCTTTTCAAACTGTCAACCGTTGCAGCAGCCCCATGGTGATCAAAATTCAGCCGTTTAACAACCGACTCGTATTTATGAAGGTTGCAGTGTCCCCAAGGGTGATATATGATCACCTTTTGCAGCGTTCTGAAAAGCAAAGGCAACGGGGAAGCCAGGTTCACTGAACAATTGCAGTGATTCACTTAGCAACTGTGGCAAGAAATGTCATAAATCGGGGCAAAATTCGCTTAACAAATGTCTCGCTTAGCAACAGAAATTTGGGGCTCCGTTGCGGTCATAAATCAAGGACTACCTGTATATATTTATATTTTCCATTTTATTCTTTACTAACTTATAACTCACAATTCTCTGCTTCCACTTGGGCTTTCTTTAAGGTTACCGTATTTTTCGGACTATAAGACGCACCTAAATTTAGAAGACGAACAAAAGTTTTTTGCCTCCACGCACCCCATTTTGGGGTCTTTTTGGGGGGGCTTTTTT
This sequence comes from Pituophis catenifer annectens, assembly GCF_029215685.1. Classification (NCBI taxonomy): domain Eukaryota; kingdom Metazoa; phylum Chordata; class Lepidosauria; order Squamata; family Colubridae; genus Pituophis; species Pituophis catenifer. The sequence goes on from NW_027256889.1 coordinate 5,127,005, forward strand.
TCTGCCCTTTTCCAGCCTTTTTTGGCCCGATTTTGGGGCTTTTATGGCCTGTTTTTGGGGCTTTTTTTCTGAAAAAAAACGGGCCAGGAAAAGGCCAGAAAAAAGGGTGTGCGGAGGCCAAAAACCGGCCAGTGGGCGGGCAGGGCCTCAGCAATATTCGGTCTATAAGACGCACAAACATTTTCACCCCCTTTTGGGAGACAAAAAAGTGCATCTGACAGTCCAAAAAAGACGGTGCTTGTTCCATTTCCCATCCAATATTACTCAGTTTTGGAAATGGAGAGCTTGAACTGTCTAGTTGGACCAATGGCTAATCTAGCAATATTAGATAATACGTTCCTGATAAGATCATTTCGTTCTGTTCATAGTAGCGGGACGTCTCCATGGCTTCCCGGAGAATTTTTTTTTTTCACGGGGCAAAGTCCACAGTGGGCAAACGCGGCCTCTGTCACTCGAGCGAGCGCGAGAGAGAAAAGCCTCAAAGGAGGATTAATAATGGGACACTTTCCTGGTGTATATAATTACTCCTCCATAAACTTAGCCAGCGTGGCTGATAATTGTCCAGCTTTCTGCATTGGATTAGGGCCCAAAGCCGCAGACTCGGTTCAGTGGTGGGACTCAGCCGGTTCGGGAGAATCGGTTGCTAAATTATTTGAATCCCACCACATTCTTTCAGTTCCAAGAAAGAAGATTTCAACAAAACGTTAGGAAAGGTTTTTAAATTGTGGTTTTTAAGTAGAAGAAGTCGCTTTAGCAGAGGGGGGGTTGCTTTGCCTTCATGAAATCCTGGCAAGATATTCTGATCATGAGTCATGGAGCATCTCGTTCTCCCCATCAAGTTAGGCTTTATGGCTTTAGAAATATTTCTATTTTTTGAATCCTTTGTTAAGGAAACTGTCCAGTCCTCCAAAGCAATTTGGAGCCAGTTTGGTCTAGTGGTTGAGGCACCCATCTAGAAACCAGGAGATTGTGAGTTCTAGTCCTTCCTGAGACATGAAAATGGCTGGGTGACTGTCAGCCAATGACCAGGAGATCTAGTCCCACTTTAGGCATGAATGTTTGGGCCAATCACCAGGAGGCCGAGTTCTAATTCCGCCTTAGGCATGAGAGCAAGCTGGGTGACCGGGCCAATGACCAGGAGACAGTGAATTCTAGTCCTGCCTGAGGCATGAAAATGGCTGAATGACTTTGGGCCAATGACTAGATCTGCTTTAGGCATGAATGTTTGGGCCGATCACCAAGAGACTGTGAGTTATAATTCCACTTTAGGCATGAGAGCCAGCTGGGTGACTGTAGGCCAATGACCAGGAGACGGTGAGTTCTAGTCCTGCCTGAGGCATGAAAATGGCTGAATGACTTTGGGCCAATGACTAGGAGACAGTGAGTTCTAGATCTGCTTTAGGCATGAATGTTTGGGCCAATTACCAAGAGACTGTGTGCTGTAATTCCACCTTAGGCATGAGAGCCAGCTGGGTGACTGTAGGCCAATGACCAACAGACGGTGAGTTCTAGTCCTGCTTTAGGTATGAAAATTTGGGCCAATCACCAAAAGAATGTGAAAGCCAATTGTGGGACTTTGAGTCTTGTCTGTCCCTCTCTCTCTCTCAGTCCAGCCCATCTCACAGGGTTGTTGTTGTGGGAAAATGAGAGAAGGAAAGGAGTATTATGTATGCTCATCACCTTGAGTTTGTTTTTATATATAAAAATAATAAAGGTGGAATATAAATAAATAAATAAGGAGTATTTCACGAGAGGCACAAGAAAGATGGCCTAATTATTTGCAACGAGCGGTGATTTTTCTTTCAAGGGCAATCACGTAGGACTCCAACAAGCTTCCGCATTCGGGTGTTCAGAAAGATGGAAATGGCGTGTGCGATTCATTAATGTTTTTTGGGGGGGGCTACCAGAAATAGGATGCAATATCTGGGATGACCACCAGGTGGCAAAAGGATTTATTGTACGAGCTCAGATGCGGTAGCTCAATGTTTTCAATAAATGGACGATGGAGGACATATTTAAAGGCCTTCCTCCCATTACGTTAACAATTTCCAAATAATAATATCAAAAGATAATTCCCTTTCTTCCTTTTGCAATGGACAGTGTCTTTTACTTGAATCCAGTGCATTGTTTCTCAACCCTGGCCATTTGAAGATGGGCGGACTTCAATTCCCAGAATTCCCCAGCCAGCCATAGAATAGAAAATAGAAAATAAAATAGAAAATTAGAATAGAATAGAAAATAGAAAATAGAAAATAGAAAATAGAAAAGAATAGAATAGAAAAGAATAGAATAGAATAGAATAGAATAGAATAGAATAGAATAGAATAGAATAGAATAGAATAGAATAGAATAGAATAGAATAACAGAGTTGGAAGGGACCTTGGAGGTCATCTAGTCCAACCCCCTGCTTAGGCAGGAAACCCTACACCACTTCAGACAAATGGTTATCCAACATCTTCTTCAAAACTTCCAGTGTTGGAGCATTCACAACTTCTGGAGGCAAAGTCGTTCCACTGATTAGTGCCCATCATCCTTGCATTCCAAAAGGAGGGAACGCATTGCACCCCCCACCCCTCCTCTGTCCTTTCGCTCTGCAGTCCTCCCTGTGCTTCTTCGCTCTTTCCATTTCACACAGTTTCCATTTATAGAGCAGTTTCATCTCTGGCCGTGACTCAGAGTTGGAGATCATGTGAGCAGCTCTTCAACCCTCAGGAAGATTTGCAAGGCCTCTCCAAGACCTGCCTAATCCAGGCAGGAGGACATCATCATCATCATCATCACCATGGCAGCCTGCGTCTTGTTCTCCATCCTTCCGTTCCCTTATGACCTTCTCCGTCTCCTCTTCTCCCTCCCACCCTGGATGGAAAAAAAAACAACCCCACCCTAATCCAATGACATGAACCGCATTAAGCAGTATCTTAATGCAGCAGACTGCTAAGCCAAGAAGGATGGCGGGATAATAGCTTTCAAGGGGGAACTGAGGTAAAATCTCGAAAAAGATCCCAGAGTCGAAATGCTATAAGGCTGACGATGCTAATTCCCTCTAACCTTTTCCTCCTTGGATGCTTGTTTGCCTTTGCCTCCCCCCCCCCCTTATAGACAGCTCTAAACTAGATGGGGTTGTCTTCAGCAAAATCAATTTTGGGTCGACTTATTTTCCAAAGCACCTGAAGGCAGGACAAGAAGCAATGGGTGGAAACTAATCAAGGAGAGAAGCAACCTGGCATTAAGGAGACACTTCTTAACAGCGAGAACAATTAACCTATGGAACAGCCGGCCACCAGAAGTTGTGGGTGCTTCATTACTGGAGGTTTTTAAGAAAAGGCCGGACAGCCACCTGTCTGAAATGGTACGGGTTCTCCTGCTTGAGCTGAGGGTTGGACTAGAAGACCTCGAAGGTCCCTTCCAGCTTTTTTTTTATTACTAAAATGTCACCCCCAAGGCCATTTCACCCTCTTTGGCTGCGGTTCAGAGGCACGTAGGAGTCTTGAACAAACACAATTTTCCAACTCCAGCTTCACTTTCAGCAGAGTCAGGACCTGCAAGCCACTTAAGGAGTGGCTGGCTCCGGGTTTTATTTATTGTATTGATTTTTTTAAAATGTATTTATTTAGAGGATTTATATGGCCGTCCATTCTCTTTCAGTGTCTCTGGCTGGCTTTATTATAATCACAGTACTTGCATCCTGTTTTTCATTGCATGGAAAGTCTTTGGAGAGCCGTGTTCAAATCCTTCGGCCTAGAGATCACGGTTGTCTTCAAATGGAACATTTCCCCTCCCCCCCCCCACCCCGTTCCTTCTTCCAGAGATTTGGAAGTTCTCTTCCAGATCTTTGCTTTGATCTAGCGCAACCCATAATTTTATGGCCTCAGTGCATCCCCTTTTTCTGCATTACAGATAGATGGCGTCGGGGTGGGACTCACTTACCTTCCCTACCGGTTCGCTCGGCATTCCGCGCATGCTCTTTTCTCTCTCTCGTGTCTACCGCGCATGTGCACAGCCTCCAAAATGTGGTTAAATAGGACGGCATTACATCCGGGTGGATGGGCAGGGCCTACTGCAGTCGCCGCTACCAGTTCGCGCGAACCGGCTGAATCCCGCCACTGGATGGAATCTCCCCTACCTTTTCTTTCTTATTTCACAACGCATCCAACCCCACCCCCACCCCCGGCATATACAATGAGGCGTCCACATATCTCATATTAAATATTCCACTTCTTTAATTATTTGTTAAATCGGTTGGGTTGTTGTTGTTGTTGTTGTTGATTGGTTTCACACGACGACACGATCCCGAAAGGGGAAGGGGAGATGGGACAGAAAACAATGACCTGACATTTATGTCCCCGCTCCCCTCACCTCCCACCTTACAAAGAATATAAGGGTTGGTGTGATGAGTGGGGCAGGCCCAGAGCGATCAAGCCGCCTTCGACCCACCAGGAGTGAGCGATGCCTTCCCTCCCGCCCCCTCTTGCTTAGAGAGGGGCTCTATGGGGAAGGGGCTATGGCTGAAGTCGCAGGCTCAAATAACAGGAGCGCGTCTGACCGAGGGGAGGGGGCAAAATTAAGCATCGGTGGGGAGACAGCCCGAAACGTCACCCCCCTCTCTTGGGTGGGTTGCGGGCAACCACCCAAAGGCCGTCTGGTCTCCGATGGATGGGCAGACCCCTGGAGGGAAGGTGGCTTAAACGGCTGCCACGATGCTAGCAGAGCAAATGTACATGCAGGAGAAAGAGGTTTCACCCCCGTTTAGGTTTTGCATTTACACATCTACAGAGTCAGACTCCAGGGATTTAGGGCAGGGGGTCTCCAAAATCTGGCCACTTTAAGACTCATGGACTTCAGCTCCCAGAATTCCCCAGCCAGCATGTCTCCAATTCTGGGAATTGAAGTCCCCAGCTATGATTGGCTGGGGAATTCTGGGCGTTGAAGTCCACAATCTCTTAAAAGCGGCCATGTTGGGAGACTCCCTGGTTTAAGGGAAAGGGGAATGAAAAAAAAATCCCGCTGCTTTTTAGTCTAAAAATGAAAGAGTTTCAGAGGATGTCCGGGAAGCTTTGCTGGGCAGTGAAACGAATCCCGGCTAACCTCTGTCCTTTCTCATTTACACAAGCACAATCACACACAATCACCCGTACACAATCACCCACTTGCACACAGGGGAACGGAAATGGGGGAACACATATTGGCACGGCCGGGGTTGAGGGTGGGTGGGTGGGGATGGTGAGGAGAGCAGGAATTCAGCTCCCCCCAATCTAATCTCTTACTAGCGCTAACCGGGTCATCATCCTTCCCCCTGCCCCCCTGCCCCCCACCCCACCCCCAAACCTCCCACCCCACCCCCATCCCTGTTTGGTTTCTCATCTCCGAGGCAAGTTGTTTTTCGAAGTGGCTGGTCCCTGCGTTCAATCCCAGCTCCAGAAGGAAATTTTGAGTTGTTGGACGTTTTGCAGAGGTCAAGAAAGATTGACAAACACACAACACACCCCTCCCATGGGATGTTTCCCCCCCTCCCTCTCTCACACACACATACACGGACCCTCTTCCCGTAGACTGCCTCTAGAAACCGAAGCAGAATTTGGCAGAGAGCAGAAGTGGGTGAGAGGCGGGATGGAGGAGGGGAGGGTGTCCCTCCCTTAAATCCAGACTGGGACATGCATGCAGGACAGGACAAGTCAGGTGTTCCATTTGGGTGGGTGGGGGACTGGGGAAAAAGGAGTGGGGAAGGAAGATTTGTTTGGTTGTTCCTCTGTCCTGGCATGTGATCCTGGTGTTGTAATCTCTCATAGTCATGAGGGGGGGCAAGAGGGAGGATTAATTTGGGAGGGTCAAGATTCCCCCCCAGCAGGGGAGGCAACCAGCAATGGACACAGGAAGAGATTCAGTAGTAAGTCTCTTTCTCCACCCATCCTGCAAGGAAAAAAAGGAATATCCATGAGGCATTCGTGGCAGGATGGCCATTCGATGCCCACCCCCTCCCCGTGCCCTCTTTCAAATAGGATCCAGAGCCCTCCTGGCTGTCCTTATTTATAACCCCCCCCCACCCCGCCAGGTAAGATGATGAAGGTTATGAAAATAATGACAAGAAAAATGGCTGAAGAAATTGCTCTCGATTCTGTAGGGTGGATAAGAGGACCCCCAAACGTCTGCCCTCAAAACAGAGCTTTGCCTTTGGAAATGAAGTGAGGAAGAAAGGAAAGAAAGAAGGAGGAGGGAGAGGATTGAGAGCAAGGGAAGGGGAAGGGGGTAAAAAAGAAAAAGGAAAAAAGGAAAAGAAAGAAAAGAGAGGAAGGAAGGAAGGCAAAGAAAGACAAGAAAGAGAAAGGGAGAGAGGGGGAGGGAGGAAAAAAGGAAATCAAAAAGAGAGAGAGGGGGAGGAAGGAAGGAAAAGAAAGAAAAAAGAGAAAGGGAGGGAGGGAAGAGGGAGGGAAGGAGGAAAAAAGAAAAGAAAGGAAAGGAAAAAGAGAGCGAAAGGAAGGGAGGGAGGGAGGAAAAAGGAAAAGAAATAAAGTCAGAAAGGAAGGAAGGAAGGAAAAGAAAGAGAAAGGGAGGGAAGAGGGAGGGAGGAGGGAGGAAAAAGGAAATGAAAAGAGAGAAAGGAAGGAAGGAAGGAAAAGAAAGAAAAGGAAGAGAAAGGAAGGAGGGAGGGAGGGAAGAAAAAGGAAAAGAAATAAAAGAAAGAGAGAGAGGGAGGGAAGGAAGGAAGGAAGGAAGGAAGGAAGGAAGGAAGGAAGGAAGGAAGGAAGGAAGGAAGGAAAAAGGGGGAAGAGAAAGTAAAGGACTCAAAGTGCATAGAGGACAATAAGGGAGAGTCATATAGTTCCTGAATTCCTCAAAGTAAAAACGTACTCTGCTTAGGACTGTCTGCAAAATGACCAATAAATGCAAAAATCTTGAACTAAAAATAGAAAGCCTTATTTTAAAGCCCCGCGATTGACAGCTTCTGTTAGGTTGGCAAGGACCTTTCTGTAAACCTGGCAGCCCGTTCAGGCCCTCCCGGCCCCCAGCCGGCTCTCCCGGCCCCCTCTCACCTCCTGGGTTACGGCGCAATATGAGTTTGCGGATTTCATCGTACACAAAAATGAGGAAACTGTACGGAAAGGCGCAGAACCACCAGCTTGGCCTGTGGAGAGAACGCAGACATTCAGCCCAAGAGGGTGAGAGGCCACCCAGCCCTTTAGACCCCAACAAGTCTTTCCCTTTCCACTAATGTAGGTAATGCGGGTCCAGCTGGATGATCACTGAAGGGCCCTCTTTATTCACATTATTATAAAGAAAGGAATGTCCTTGTTCAGAGATTACACTGTCAGCTAAATTCCATTCTTGGCAACATATATCAGTGAGGGGCCTATCTGTCAAGGATGCAGACATCCATATGAAACAAAAAGTTACTTATTAATCCAAGGCCAGCCATGAATCTATGCTTCGGTGATTTACAAGAAGAATTATGATTGTTTGGCAAGAATAATATGAAACTTTGTAATTAGAAAAATGTCATTTAATGTAACGAATGTCTGCAATGATAAAACTGCTGAGTTAACAGAATCCTTTGTCTTAGAAGGGTATAAAACCATTGTAACTAAGTTCTGTCTTTGTTCACAGCTTCATGTAAAACTGGCTCTGAACCTATTGCGCAATATATTGTCTCTGACTAACCTAGAAAAGTTGTGTTGGTCTAATTAATCCACAACACCACCACCCCCCTAAATAAAATAAAATAAAAAGCTGGTACTCACTTCAAAGGATACATTCTGAGAGCCACATCCATACCGGGGCAGTAGGATAAGAAGGCAGCTAAGGCGGTTTCCTCAAAGAGGCCAAATATGAGGATCTTGTTTCTGAGAAGTGGGGAGGGAGAGATGGAATCGCCAATTACAATTGCTGCCGATTGCTGTTGATTGCTGCGGCAATCGACAATTCTTTTGTGTGTCTTTTTTTTTTGTGAGGTGCCTAATATCACAAGGTTGAGATGGACAGCTTTATCATCATCATTTTCATTTAATGACCCCTTTGCGGGGTGGAGTCTGGGCAACTGATTGGAGCAAGCAGAGTGTTTTTTACTGGCCGGATGCCTTTCCTGTCGCCAATACGGAGTTTTGCTCAGCAGATATATTCTCAGTGTGCCCAGAGAGAGACATATCTGCCTCTACCTAGGATTGAACGCACAGCCTCCCAATTGTGAGGCAAGAGCGCCACCTCTAGGCCACCATGCAACTCCATTATAAATTCAATATATAAACAACACATTCCTGAAAGCAGAACTGGCTGTAGCCTGCTACTGCATCCCGTTTTTTTGCTGGCAAAAAATAAAACATTTTAAAATAAGTTCAAATTTTCTGCTTAATTTTTTTTTTTTTAAAGTTTCTGGGCATCAAGCTATGTTTTCACTGACTAGACCCCACCGCCCTTAAGATTTGGGGACGACTTCGCTTCTTGGTGGCTTTGCGGAATTTCTTTGGCCAACGGGAAACCCGGCAGCCACCGTACCTCATGCCTTGCTGGAAGACGGAATTCCTTCTGGTTTTGCAAATAATCAAGTCGGCCCACTGCACCACCACAATGCTGACGAAGAAGGCGGTATGGCAGGTGAATTCCACTACTTTGCGTTGCTCGTAAGTCTAGGAGGAAAACAGCAGGGAATCAAACATCTGTACTCTCTTCCAGAATTGTCTTCCTTTCTTCAGGGCTGCTGTGGGTTCGTAGGGGTTCGGGAGAACCTCTAGCTAAGATTCTGTGCAGTTTGGAGAACCCCCCAGATCCCACTCCTGGCTGGCCCAGCCCACTCCGCCCCCTCCCCTCCCAGGAGCCCCCAGGCGGCCCGTTTTGGATGCAGATAAGTGCAGGATGTGCGTGGAGGCTCAGGGAGGGCGAAAAACAGGCCTACTGGAAATTCAGGAAAGCCAGAAATGGGCCAGTTTCTGGCCTCCAGAGGGCCTCTGGAGCCTGGGGAGGCCGTTTTCGCCCTCCCGGAGGCTCGAGAGAAATCTCCGGAGTCCATGGGAAGGCAAAAATGCCCTCCCCACACCGTGGTGCAGGAGGCCGACTAGGCCACGCCCACTGTGGCCACGCCCACCCAGCCACCGGGCAGAGAACCCCTTGCTAAAATGTTTGAAGCCCACCTTTGCCTTTCTTGCATAACAACCTGCTCTCTCAGTTCAAGATTAGACACTTGGTGGGGTGCAAAGGGGGAAGATGGAAGTTCCTGCTTTCTTCCTCACTCCCCACAGTGTGCAACAATTGTGCTGTTACTTCAGCAAAGACTCAGTGGTAGTACAGTGGTCTAAAGCACCCTGTTATTAAGACCAGCTGCCTGCAATTACTGCAGGTTCGAATCTCGCCAGGCTCAAGTTTGACTCAGCCTTCCATCCTTTCTAAGGTAGGTAAAATGAGGACCCGGTTTGTGGGGGCAATAAGCTGACTTTGTATAAAATAGAACACCGCTTAGGGGGGGCCAAAAGCCCTACTAAGCAGGTATATACAAAAGTATGAAGGCTATTGCTTAAAAGCATTGTAAACCGCCCTGAGTCTCCGGAGAAGGGTGGCATATAAATCAAACTAATAAATAAATTGCCGTGTTGGCACATTGCAATAAATAAGTGGGTTTTGGGTTGCAGTTTGGGCACTCGGTCTCTAGAAGATTCGCCATCACTGGACTAGGGGGGTGACATGATAGCAATGTTCCAATATCTCAGGGGCTGCCACAAAGAAGAGGGAGTCAAGCTATCCTCCAAAGCACCTGAGGGCAGGACAAGAAGCAATGAGTGGAAACTAATCAACCTAGAACTAAGGAGAAATTTCCTGACAGTGAGAACAATTAATCAGTGGAACAACTTGCCTCCAGAAATTGTGAATGCTCCAACACTGGAGGTTTTTAAGAAGAGATTAAACAACCATTTATCTGAAATGGGATAGGGTCTCCTGCTTGACCAGGGGGTTGGACTAGAAGACCTCCAAGGTCCCTTCTAACTTTGTTCTCTATGCATTTCAGAATGTGATTCGTCGGTTGGGCTTTTATTGTAATTGATGACAATGCCCATTAATTCAGGCCTTCTCTATGGCTTACGCCATCCTGATTTAAATAAGATGCGCTTTGTTCTTGCGTGCTCTTCACATCTCTTGTGACGTGATGTGTCAAAGAGGGCCCTTCCTGGCCCATCACGGGGTTTGTTCTGCATCTGGGCAGCACGGTTGCCAAGTTCGGCTCTTCCGCAGCTTCCTTCTCTTTTAGCGCTTGCCAAATACAGCATCTCTAACTTCCCCCCCGCAGCTTAGGGCCTCGGGGGTGTCTAAATTCAGCTCTGAAATTCGATCGCCCTTCCAATGGCCAACACCCAGCAAAGGATGGAGACCAAAAAAGACACAGCTTGAGTGGAAGCTATTAAAATGGAAAGCCTGCATAACTCAAGGCATCTTTGGCTGCGGAGAGGAACATCAACATTTAACTCTCATTCTCGCTGCATACAGGTAACAACAGAGTTACTTGCATTGTGGTTTAAGGTCACATCCTGGGTACCTCCCTGTTTCTTTACTTAGGGTAACAGAATGAAAGTGGCTTGTCCCTGTCTTTTTGGGGGGGATGGTTTTTGACTTTACTCCAGCTTATCCCCAGCCATATTTTTCCCTGTGCCTTCCAGATTTTATACTTATCCTAATTTCCCAAATCTCTATTAAATAGTTCTTTTTTTTTTTGTTTATTCTCAATTCATGGAAATGGAAATAAAGGTGGAAGAAAATTTTTTTTGCCAACCATTCATAGAGCAGTAGTTAAACTCCAAATAGAAGTTTAAATGCAGTTCTGTTTGGTGGGCCCATCATTTGACTAGATTATACAGTATTCCCTCTATTATTTTTAAAATTAGAATCTACCATTGGCAGAAAATTAAAGCATCTCTCCCTCTCTCTCTCTCTCTCTCTCTCCTCCCCCCTCTCTCGTGCAATATTCATTCTCTGCAAAAGGCAGTGACACAATACAGTCTTGAAAACAATGTCCTCAAAAGATACCAATTCTACACCCGTTGCAACATCGCTACCATAAAATATATTTCTGTGGGGCCAGCTAGAATCGTAAACATCCATGATCCATTACCAGAAATGAAATGAAGCACCATTGTGTAAAGAGTGATCAGATTAATATTTGATATATCAAAGCAGAAACTCTTGGAGAAAGAACATCTAAAAAAAAAAAACATCTAGCACCATGTTCTATGTTGCTGTTGTTAGTTTTGAAATCATGTCTGACCCATCGTGACATGGGTCAACGTTTCTCCAGGCCTTCCTGTCCTCTACCATCCTCTGGAGTCCATTTAAGTTCACGCCGACTGCTTCGGTGACTCCATCCAGCCACCTCGTTCTCTGTCGTCCCCTTCTTCTTTTGCCCTCAATCGTTCCCAGCATGAGGCTCTTCTCCAGTGAGTCCTTCCTTCTCATTAGATGGCCAAAGTATTTGAGTTTCATCTTCAGGATCTGGCCTTCTAAAGAGCAGTCAGGGTTGATCTCCTCTAGGACTGACCGATTTGATCGCCTTGCAGTCCAAGGGACTCGCAGGAGTCTTCTCCAGCACCAGAGTTCAAAGGCCTCCATTCTTTGGTGCTTAGCTTATGGTCCAACTCAACTTATGGTCCAACTTTCACAGCCATACATTGCAACTGGGAAAACCATAATGTGTTCTATAGACTTGTCCAAACAAACTGCTACTTAACAGGGATTGGATCTCAGCCATCCTTTCTGTAAGTGATCCAGATGCCTTACGTGGTTCTACCGCAGTGTTTCTCAAGCTTGGAAGCTTGAAGATGGGTGGACTTCAACTCCCAGAATCCCCCAGCCAGCGCTGCTGGCTGAGGGATTCTGGGAGTTGAAGTCCACCCATCTTCAAGCTACCAAGCTTGAGAAACACTGTTCTACCGCTTTCCTCTACTTACCCACTGCTGCCCATATGAATCCTCCAAGTCGTTGACTGACCGGTCGTCCCAATTAAGACGGATGCCAACCAGAACAGAAGGCAGGAACCCGTTCTCAGCCAAGATCACAAAATAGGAGAAGAATCCTCCCAGAGCCTGAATCATTCCTGCAAAGGAATTTTGAGAGTTGAGGAAATCCTTTCTTGACATCAACAGCTTTAAGACGTGTGGACTTCTTAGAACTCCTTAGAATCCCTCAGCCAGCCGTCCTTAAAGGTTTATTGTACTCTAATAAGTAAAGACTCGAAGTTTCTGTGCTCAGTATTATTATTGTCACTAAAATATTGTTATTACTACTGTATTCCTGTTTTAATTAAGCTATGCGCTCAATGCTACGGTTGTTTTGACCGATGAGACTTTTATATTTTACAAACATGTAGATTTATATCAATCACTGAGGAGAAAGGTTTGGTTTGGGGGCTTATAAAGAGCCACGGTGGCACAGTGGTGAGAGTGCAGTACTGCAGGCTACTTCTGCTGACTGCCGGCAGACTGCAATTTGACAGTTCGAATCTCACCAGGCTCAAGGTTGACTCAGCCTTCCATTCTTCCGAGGTGGGTCAAATGAGGACCCAGATTGTTTGGGGGCAAATAGGCTGACTCTGTAAACCGCTTAGAGAGGGTTGTAAAAGCACTGTGAAGCAGTATATAAGTCTTAAGTGCTATTGCTATTATAATGGCAGTGGAGAAAACTTTATAAACCATAAAGGTAAGAATAACATGGGGGGGGCAGAACTGGTTCGGTGACATCATATCATCACCGCTACTGGCTCAGCGGACCCGGGCGGACCCGGGAGGAACCCACCACTGATCTAGTTGCCTACACATGACTCACCAATCTGTCCGTAGGCCATACTGATGAGTCGTTCATTCACCAGCTTGTCAGTCCTGGGGTTTCGGGGCTGACGCTTCATGATGTCGCTCTCAGCAGCTTCGTAAGCCAAGGAGATGGCAGGCACCTGGTGGGAAAACCAAGAATGGAGATTGCTCGATCACAGGTTTCGTCTTACACTTGAAGGTTTAGCTCTTCTCATCCCAGCCACTGGAGGAAAGACCAGGCCAAGGACCAGAATGAAAAATCAGGCTCCTTTGGGCCATTTCCCTCCAAATTCTGTGTCTTCTTTTGCCGTCCTTTTCTTTTCTCTCTTTCTTTTTTGACTCATGTATTCATCCTTTTCAAAGTCATGCCAGGGTCAACTTCTGCAGGAAACAGGAGCCTCTGTTTCCTGCTCAGATTGTAAATATTAAGTCAAACTCACAGCTTAAGCCAGGGGTCTCCAACCTTGGCAACTTTAAGCCTGGAGGACTTCAACTCCCAGAATTCTTTGCTGGCTGGGGAATTCTGGGAGTTGATGTCCTCCAGGCTTAAAGTTGCCAAGGTTGGAGACCCTTGGCTTAAGCTGCCTATTAGATGTATCTGCCTTAGTTTTTCCAAAGAAAACAAGAGAATTTTGGTTGTAAGAATTATACTTCCCAAGGTCCTTGAGTAGGGGTCTCCAAGCCTGGCAAATTTAAGACTTGTGGACTTCTTAAAGGCCAAAGAATTCTGGGACTTGGAAGTCCACAAGTCTCAAAGTTACCAGGTTTGGGGACCCACCCGTGTCCTTGAGGAATGGAAGTCTCAATGAGTGTGAGAAGGTGGGCGAGAAGATTCCTTGCATGAAATTCAGTTGTGGGAGAGAAAGTCATTAAACTAGCCTACTCCAAGTTTCCTTTGTGCTATTATGATCATATTATTTATGCATATTCCACCTTTATTATTTTTTATAAATGATTCAAGGTGGTGACTATACCTAATACTTCTTTCTCCTCCTATTTTCCCTATAACAACCACCCTATGGAGATGGACTGGCCTGAGAGAGAGAGGAATTAGACTAAAGTCACTCAGCTTTTGTGCCTAAAGTGGGACTCGAACTCACCATCTCCTGATGACTGCCCCTATGTCCCTAAAATGGGACTAGAACTCCCAGTATCCTGTTCACTGACCCAAAATAATCCAATTGGCTTTTATGTCTAAAGGGAGACTCGAACTCACCATTTCCTGATGATTGCCCCAAAGTCACCCACTGGCTTTCATGCCTAAGATGGGACTAGAACTCACAGTCTCCCAGTTTCTAGCCCGCCTTCTTAACCATTAGACCAAACTGGCTCTTATTTGCACTGGCTTCATTTGCATGAAGAAGCACACAGTTTCTGTTCCTTGATACCTTCAACCAAAACTGGTCGAGGCCAAGATCTGTTGTCCCTTGTAATGAAGGACCAAGTTCAGGTTTCGAATCCTGGCCCAGAAGGAATCTATGGAGGGCCCCCTTCCACCTGTGAGAAGGCTTGTGAAGAGGAGGCAAAGGATGAAACACTTGGATGTTGGATGATGAAGACATGTAAGGAGGAGAACTCACCATGTCAGTCCCCAAGTCAATGCATAGGATGGTGATGGTACCCAGAGGCAGTGGGATGTTGGCCATGATGAAGAGCAGAAAGGGAGTAATCTCTGGGATGTTACTGGTCAAGGTATAGGCAATGGATTTCTTCAGGTTGTCAAAAATTAGGCGTCCTAGTGAGACAAATGGGGAGAGAATGGGGCACAGCTGGAGAGCAGGAGAAGCAGGCTCCACATAAAGTCAATGCCAGCCAGATCTCTGTTCCATTGGCACAATAGCTATAGCACTTATATACTGCTTTACAGTGCTTTTACTGCCCTCTCTAAGTCAGCATCTTGCCTCCAACAATCTAGATTCTCAGTTTACCAACCTCGGAAGGATGGGTCCACCTTGAGATGGTCAGGATCGAACTCCTGGCAGTGGGCAAAGTTAGCCTGAAATACTGCATTCTGATCATTGCGCACCACAGAAGGGAGGGAGGGAGGGAGGGAGGGAGGGAGGGAGGGAGGAAGGAAGGAAGGAAGGAAGGAAGGAAGGAAGGAAGGAAGGGGAAAAGGAAGAGCAATAAGCACTCAGCCTTATATACTGCTTTACAGTGCTTTTACAGCCCTCTCTAAGTGGTTTAAAGAGTCAGCCTATTGCCCCCAAACAACCTGGGTCCTCATTTTATCCACCTCAGAAGGACGGAAGGCTGAGTCAGCCTTGAGCCTGGTGAGATTCGAACTGCCGAATTGCAGGCAGCCAGCAGTCAGCAGAAGTAGCCTGCAGTACTGCGTTCTAACCACTGCGCGACTCACAAGCTGCTTCTCCTCCCCTCCCGCACGGGATTAGTCATTGTCTGACTCGAGTGCCAGCTGCACAGGCTGCTCGCGCAGCACCACACCAACCTCCTCACTGTCAGAATAAGCTACTAGCTGCACAGGCCGCTGACGGGCCACAACATTTACATTCGGATGCTTGGCAACCGACTCGTATTTACGACGGTTGCAGTGTCCCGGCCAGGGTCCCCTTTTGCATCCTTCTGACAAGCAAAGTCAATGGGAGGAAGCCAGATTCCCTGAACTACCATGTGTTGCTCATTTGACAACGGCCGTGATTCACTTAACAGCGGTGGCAAGAAAAGTCGTAAAATAGGACCAAAAAACTCACTGAACCAATTTCTCACTTAGCAACGTAAATTCTGGGCTCAATCGTGATCGTAAGTCGAGGGCAACCTGCAGAGGTGGTATTCAGCCAGTTCGGACTGGTTCATCTGAACCGATAGCGGAAATCGCGGGTGGGCCTGCCCACCCGTCCTGGCTCTATGTCGTCCTATTTAGGGACATTTTTGAGGCCAGCTGCATGTGTGGAAGGCACACGCATGAGCAAAGCACATGTGCAGAAGGCTGGGTGCATGCGCGGAAGGCAGGCGTGTGCACAAACTGTGCACGCACGCGGCAAACCGGTAACCACATACCGTATTTTTCGGAGTATAAAACGCACCTTTTTCCCCCAAAAAAGAGGGTGAAAATCTGGGTTCATCTTATACTCTGAATGTAGCCCCACCCAGCTTCTCAAACGGAGGTTTCAGAGGCTGAAAAAAGCATCAGAAACGAAGCTTCAGAAAAAAAGCCCCCAAACAGAGCTTCAGAAAAAAAAGCCTCAGAAACAGAGCTTCAGAAAAAAAGCTTCCAGCTTCAGAAAAAAAGCCTCAGAAACAGAACTTCAGAAAAAAAGCTGAAACTTCTGAAACTCCATTTCAGAAACAAAGCTTCCAAATAGGTTCAGAAAAAAAGCCCTCAAACAGAGCTTCAGAAAAAAAGCTTCCAAACAACTTCAGAAAAAAAGCTTCCAAACAGAGCTTCAGAAAAAAAAAGCCTCAAAAACAGAGCTTCAGAAAAAAAAGCTTCCAGCTTCAGAAAAAAAAGCCTCAGAAACAGAGCTTCAGAAAAAAAGCTGAAACTTCTGAAACTCCATTTCAGAAACAAAGCTTCCAAATAGGTTCAGAAAAAAAGCCCTCAAACAGAGCTTCAGAAAAAAAGCTTCCAAACAACTTCAGAAAAAAAGCTTCCAAACAGAGCTTCAGAAAAAAAAAGCCTCAAAAACAGAGCTTCAGAAAAAAAGCTGAAACTTCTGAAACTCTGTTTCAGAAAAAAAGCTTCCAAACAGCTTCAGAAGAAAAGCTTCCAAACAGAGCCTCAGAAAAAAAAAGCCTCAGAAACAGCTTCAGAAGCTTTTTTTCTGAAATTCTGTTTTGGTGGCTTTCAGAGGCAGAAAAAAAGTTTTTTCTGAAATGGAGTCTCAGAAGTTTCAGAGGCAGAAAAAAAAGCAAAAAAAACGCAAGGCACAGAGCTCACAACCAAGGAACCTGTTGCTAAAATTCACCTCTGGGAACAGCTGGTTGGGGGTATTCTGGGAGGCCGATCCACCCGCCAATCAGCTTTTTTCTTATTTTCCTCCCCAAAAACTAAAGTGTGTCTTATATTCCGAAAAATACGGTAATATGCAACCCACTGCTGGCGACCTGTATAATCTTTCTCCCAGAAATAAGTTATTAGCAGAATCCATAACTGAGATCTACCCTCAATTCCGATGGTTTTAGCGGGAAGGGAACCAATCTCCTTCTCCTTGCTTACCTTCTTCAACTCCAGTAACGATAGAGGCAAAATTGTCGTCCAGCAGAATCATGTCAGCAGCCTGTTTGGAGACATCTGAGCCAGCAATGCCCATGGCGACTCCAATGTCCGCCTTCTTCAGGGCAGGGGAGTCATTGACTCCATCCCCAGTCACGGCCACAATTGCGCCCTGAAGGGGAAAGGAGAGCACGGTTAGAAACGGAGAACAGGTGCTATTGTGCAAAAGATGTTTGTTTGTTTTGTTTTATTAGATTTGTATACCGCCCTACTCCCGAAGGACTCAGGGCGGTGAACAGGCACAGAATAAAATACCTAAATACAAAAGTTAGAAACAATTTAAAACCAAATTAAATAATTTAGCCCAAGACAATTAAAAATCCCCAAAATTTAAAACAAATTAAAATTTCAGTTTAAAAATTTAAAAGAAAGGGGAGAAAATTAGGCCAGGCCGGCTTGCTGGAATAGGAGGGTCTTAAGAGGGTCTTAAGAGCAGATGTCTTAAGAGATGGTTGGGTGAAGATGGAAGAGATGGTTTGGATGGGGGAAACGTTGGTAGGAAATATTTGCGCTCAACTTACACTAGGAGGTTGTCCCAAAGTCATGGTTGTCCCAATGGTGCTTTTTCTTTTTAATTAAATTTTATTAATTTTCTATTAATTACATTTCTTAGTGCTTGATAAACATCGTGTTGTCTGGGTATTTCATTTGCTTAACTATACAAATTTATTAATTCTATTTATTTATTAATTCAATTTGTATGCCGCCCCTCTCCGAAGACTCAGGACAAATGCCTTTCTTACTCTCCACCCCTTTTTTCCAACCACTGGTAAAACAAGTTCCATGTTTGATAATATTCTGCGTCTTCTTTCTGTTTGATTTTCAATGTCAGTCTATCCATTTCTGCACAGTCTAGTATCTTCTTAATTATCTCTTCATCTTGAGGAGTTTCTTCATCTTTCCAATATTGCAGGAAGATAATCCTCGCTGCTGTTAAAACATGTAATACTACCGTGTTTCCCCGAAAATAAGCCCTCCACCAAAATAAGCCCTCCCCCTAAAATAAACCCTCCCCCCGAAAATAAGCCCTCCCGGAAAATATTTAAACACATGCGCAGCTGGTCTCGGCCATTTCCTCTGGTTAGGGTGAGGGAGACAGAGCTGGAAATCAGGTAAGACGGAAAGAGGAGCCCCATCTTGCTCCACGCACCCCAAAATAATAAGACCTCCCTGAAAATAAGGCCAAGCGCTTATTTTGGGGTTCAAAAAAATATAAGACAGGGTCTTATTTTTGGGGAAACACGGTAAGATAGATGATAGAAGATAGATAATAGACAAGAAAGAAAGAAAAAGAAAGAAAGAAAGAAAGAAAGAAAGAAAGAAAGAAAGAAAGAAAGAAAGAAAGAAAGAAAAAGAAAAAGATATAGAAAGAAAGAAAGAAGGAAGGAAGGAAGGAAGGAAGGAAGGAAGGAAGGAAGGAAGGAAGGAAGGAAGGAAGGAAGGAAAGAAAGAAAGAAGGAAAGATAGAGATAGATACCCTGTTTCCCCCAAAGTAAGACATCCCCTGATAATAAGCCCAATCGGGCTTTTGAGCGCATGGCAATAAGGCCAAGCGCTTATTTCAGGGTTCAAAAAAATATAAGACAGGGTCTTATTTTGGGGGAAACATGGTAAATACATACTTTTCTTATCAAATTTTTCTGATATCATCACTAATAAAAACAGTTCAGGTTTAAAATCTACAAGTTTCCCTATTATCAGCCAGAGCTGAAGAAGCATCTTGGAGGAGAAGTGAAACGTCTTCAAAAGAAAAACCAGAATGTCCAGTTGCCTCTTGAAAAAAACACCTTTGGGACAACCTACATTAGGGTGTCTGGTCAACTGGGGTGGAATCTCCAGCTAGGCCGGAGGGAGGCGTCAAGGGAGGGCCGAGGGAAGAGAGTCTCCATTAGCCCTTCCCTGTTAGCCCTTCCATACCGAATGCTGTCCGTTGTGAAAAGGTGAGATTCAGAAGAAGCAACTGGTGGAATCTGTAAGGCTACGGGAGTAGTAAAATCCTTCTCTCGATCACTCAAGTATGTAAATCCATGCATTTTATGTTGCATATTTGTACACCTATGGCACTGTTCTGCCCTGAAAGTCCTTTGTTAGCTGTATGAACTCCCTACTTAGCTGGAGAGGACAGGTTTAATGGAATTTGCCATTTGTGGGCATGAGATATAGAGCTGTGACATGGTTGGTTGGCTGTCCTTCTCAATCTCTACCTGTCTTTGGCAACCTTCCACGATGATGAGCTTCTGCTGTGGAGAAGTACGGGCAAAGACGATCTCGGTGTGATTCTGTAGGATTTCATCAATTTGCTCCGCAGGCATGTCTTTCAAATCTGTCCCATGGATCACGCAAGCCTTGGCATCTCTAGGAAGACAAAGGACAGTAGACACGACAAGCATGACCTCCCTGTGTGCAGATAATTAACTATGGGACTGTTCAGCTTCATCATTTCAATGTTGTTTTTGTTATATTTGTCTTTCTGCCTTTTTCTAAGCATTCCCAAGAACACAACTGTTGTGGCCCGCCAGTGGCCAGCGGAACTGGCGGCAGATTCGGACAATGAGGAGGTTGGGGAGGAACATGAGCCAGTCCTGGAGTCTGGGATAGGCTCTGATGAGTGCTCTGCATCGGAGGCAGAGAGGGGGCCAGGGCCGTCTGACAGTTATCAGCTACCTTCGGAGTCGGAAATAAGTGGGGCTGAAGAACAGCTGGAGCCTGTTCCCGATGTGCGCATGCATGCCCAGAGCTGCCAGGAGAAGGGAACAATTAAGGAACAGAGGTCGACTCAGGAGTAAAGGCACAAGGGGATGCTCTATTTCCTTGTACAGTGTTACGCCTGGAAGCTCTCGGCCTGGCAACTCTCCAAGGACTGATAAGGTCTGTGGTTGCAATTCATCACTGAATTGAAAAGTCGTTTGCTACGACTTTGCTGACTGTGAATGCTAGGAATTCACATTAGCCAAATAAAACATGGTTTTGTCGGGACAAGGAGTCTGTTTTGTGATTTTTGTGAAGCCTGGGTCAGGACAACTACATTCCAACCTTTCATCGGGGTGAATGGTTACAGCCCTCTGAGAGATGCCAACAAACAACTATCTATTGAATTGCCACACAGAGTAATGAAGGAGAGAGAGAGAGAGAGACTGCAACTAAACAGATATCTCATCGACACACCGTTAGAGAATAAAACTTAAATGCTGGTATTGTCTAAGTCAGGGGTGTTCAGTCTTGGCTACTTTAAGAGTGGGGTGGACTTCAATTCCCAGAATTCCCCTTCAGCACAGTTGGCTGAGGAATTCTGGGAGTTGAAGTTCACAGGTCTAAAAGTTGCTTGAGATGGGCCTAGCTTCAGTGAGGAAGCCATTTCAAAACGTGACGAACACAAGAAAAATAGCCCTGGGCATGTGACTTCCTTGCCCCCTCTCTGTTTTCCCACATTTTGTCCTTTGGATTTTCATGATGTCCTGGAAGCCGTTACTTTTCCCCCAGACCCACAAAGTTGACCTCTGCCCTCCTACTTTCCCCTCACCTGGGGTTGACCTGACTGACAGGAATGTTTAGCCGGGCAGCAATGTCTTCCACTGTCTCGTTGCCCTCAGAGATAATTCCAACACCTTTGGCGATGGCTTTAGCTGTGATGGGATGGTCACCTGTTACCATGATCACCTATGGAGGAAAAGCAGGTTTATCAAAGGGGAATACAAAGACTGTCCAATAAACCAGAATGAGTTGTCCAACCCAATTCATTTCTAAGAGTTGGAAGGATTACAGGAGATAAGGTGGTCTCCAAGGGTTTCTAAGAGGTCCTAGACAATTTAAGGTTGCTACATCTTCAGTCTGGTCCAAGCCAGAAGCTGCCATTGACATCACATCAAATACACAAACCTTGGGCCAATCCATTAATTAATTCAAGACAAAGGACCTTGAACTTTGGAATCTGCGGATAAACTAATTAAAAGAGCACTGGAGTGTATTTATGGCATAGGTGTTTGAGTGACCTTCTGTGGCCCAGATGAACCATTTCAGATCTTTTCACTATTAAAGTAAAGGTAAAGATTCCCCTGCACATGCACGCTAGTCGTTCCCACCTCTAGGGGGCGCTGCTCATCTCCGTTTCAAAGCCGAAGAGCCAGTGCTGTCCGAAGACGTGTCCGTGGTCATGTGGCCGGCATGACTCAACGCCAAAGGCGCACGGAGCGCTGTTCCCTTCCCACCAAAGGTGGTCCCTATTTTTTCTACTTGCATTTTTCACGTGCTTTCGAATTGCTAGGTTGGCAGAAGCTGGGACAAGGAACGGGAGCTCACCCCGTTACGCGGCGCTAGGGATTCGAACCGCTGAACTGCCGACCTTCTGATCGACAAGCTCAGCGTCTTAGCCACTGAGCCACCACATCCCCATTTTTCACTATTAGGAGACAATAAAAAAAAGGCTACTTAGGAAAGGGAATTGGCCTTCTGGAATATCAAAATTGAGATAAAGAGATTTTCAAAATCGGACAACGTCTGGAATTACATCTCTAAATTCAATGAACGCTATTCATTCAAGGAAATATTTGCAGTTCATCTAGAGCAGGGGTCTCCAACCTTGGCAACTTTAAGACTTGTGGACTTCAACTCCCAAAGCTGGATGAGGAATTCTAGGAGTTGAAGTCCACATGTCTTAAAGTTGCCAAGGTTGGAGACCCCTGCTCTAGACTGTCCAGCTGCTTTACCTTGATGCCAGCGCTTCGGCATTTGCCCACGGCATCGGGTACAGCAGCACGGGGTGGGTCAATCATGGACATGAGTCCCACAAAGCAGAGGTTCTCGGTGCAAAAGTTGACATCGTCGCAGTCAAAGGCAAACCCTTTGGGATATTGCTCTTCAGGCATGTAGTAGTGGCAGAAACCTGGAAGGAAAAAAGGCGATCAGAAAAAAAAATAAACAACCAGGGAAAATTTGATCTGGATGGCCAGATCTTAGCCAATGATTTTGCTTGTATCTTAAGAGGCATTGCCTATTTTTAATTACTCTTTGGGATGTGTGCATAAGCGCTGCCCATTGATTAAAGACATCTTACTGCATCAGAATGATTTTTGCCAGATTAGCGCATCTAACAAAATTAGTATATATTTGTATACCTTGGAAGGATGGAAGGCTGAGTCAACCTTGAACCTGGTGAGATTCGATCTGCCAAATTGCAGGCAACCGGCAGTCAGCAGAAGTAGCCTGCAGTACTGCACTCTCACCACTGCACCACTGCACAATAGTTAATCTATATCTAAGTTTCTATAGAGGGTATCTGACTTCTCACTGGTTTTCTCACTAACTTCTCCAGGATGTTGTATGACATCTAGGCCTTCTACTCATAGGGGTCTTGCCTTCTTTAGTCCTTCCAACAACCCAATATCCTCTCCCCGGCCATTCCTACCGAGCACCCGCTCTCCAAGTCCGCCGAGCTCTAAGTAGGCATTCTGAAAAGCTTCTTTCATTTCTTCATCGAGAGGCTGTTCTTTGCCTTGGACCACAATGGTAGAGCATCGGTCCAGGATGCGCTCAGGGGCACCCTTCATCACCAGCAGGTAGCGGTTATCGTTGGGGTCTTCTGTCTCGTGAATCGAGAGCTGCAACAGGAGCAGAAATTCTCTCAGGACCAGGGGTGGGGCTGCTGGGAGTTCGCAAGGGTTCGGGGGAACCTCTAGCTAAGATTCTGTGCAGTTTGGAGAACCCCCAAATCCCATTCCTGGCTGGCCCTGCCCACTGCACCCTGCTCCTCCCAGGAGTTGGACATTTGCCGGTTTTGGACGTAAGTAACAATAGCGGCCATGCATATCAATATTACATAGAAACACTGCCCCTTCTCTCTCTGGAAATGATTTGCCAATTTTATTCCAGGTCATAGCACACTGGGAATCCTAGCTAATCCTTCCCATATGTCGGCGTAAAAAATGGGGATTAAAGCTGACGGGCCTGAAATTCCCAGAACGTGGGGGACTGTATTGGTGCCACAATTTGAGAATGGAGAACCATAAGTGGGACAGTTCTGATACAACAAGCTGGCCAGACCCACATTTCATGATAAATGAGTTCATCCAAGCTTCCAAATTATGCATTTTTCTTCTTTTTTAATTAATTCTAGAGTTGAGTTCTGTTTCTAAAGTTTAGTGAGTTCTGCCCCATTTCGTGATCTTTCTTGCCACCGTTCTTAAGTGAATCACTGCAGTTGTTAACTGAGTAACATGGTTGTTAATTGAATCTGGCTTCCCCATTTGTCAGAAAGTCACAAAAAAGTGACCACGTGACCCCGGGATACTGCATCCGTCATAAATACGAGTCAATTGCCAAGTGTCTGAATTTTGACCATGGGGATGCTGCAATGGTCATACGTTACTTTTTTTCAGTGTAACTTTCAACGGTCACTAAATGAACTGTT
The DNA here is from genome assembly GCF_029215685.1 of Pituophis catenifer annectens. Classification (NCBI taxonomy): domain Eukaryota; kingdom Metazoa; phylum Chordata; class Lepidosauria; order Squamata; family Colubridae; genus Pituophis; species Pituophis catenifer. The sequence continues at coordinate 5,150,415 of NW_027256889.1, forward strand.
GTAAGTCGAGGGCTAGCTGTACCTACTATGGTATTAGTTCTAAAACCAAATTAGTCTTAAATAGTTCTAATTATTATCAGTTCTTTAATTTTTTCGATGTAAGAAAATACCGTGTTTCCCCGAAAATAAGACCCTGTCTTATATTTTTTTGAACCCCGAAATAAGTGCTCGGTCTTATTTTTGAGGAGGTTTTATTATTTTGGGGCACATGGAGCAAGACGGGGCTCCTCTTACTGTCTCACCTGATTTCCAGCTCTGTCTCCCTAACCCTAACCAGAGGAAATGGCAGGGATCGGCTGCACATGTGTTTAAATATTTTCAGGGAGGGCTTATTTTCGGGGGAGGGTTTATTTTAGCACAGTTGCACACAAGCCCAATTGGGCTTATTATCCGGGGAGTCTTATTTTTAGGGAAACAGGGTAGACAACGTTGGAAATCAAAATATATTTTCAATGCGAGCTACGCCTAAAAAAGCCATCTTCAGTTTGCTTGTTTTTAATAGTGTTGCTTAACGCCTTGAGAACAATATTAGTTTTGTTTCGCTTTTAATTCATGAAAAACTTCAGTCTATATCAAGGGTGTCCTATCTTGGCAACTTTTAAGACCTGTGGACTTCAACTCCCAGAATTCCCCAGCCAGTTATGCTGACTAGGAATTCTGGGAGCGGAAGTCCACAGGCCTTAAAGTTGCCAAGGTTGGACACCCTTGGTCCATATGAAAGGTTACCCAACCCTAGAGTTAGAGGCCTCTTTGAGGGACACTCAAGAACCCATACCTGGTATTTGTTGGTGGAGTTGAAGGGAATTTCTGCCACTTTTTTGTTCTTCTCCCTCATCAGCTTCACAGATCCAGACGAAAGCTCGATACATTTCAATAGGGCTGATTCAGAAGCATCTCCTGCTACGTCACGCTTGGGGGAGGGGGGGGTGAAATAGGATCGTTTCAATGTTCTGTGTTTGGACATGCAGCCTGGCCTTCTCTCCCCACCACCCACCATCACCCAACCATCCTAATGATGGAACTAACAACATTCATGAGTGTAGGAAGTGGTGCCAGAGGAGAACATCGGCTGCTAGATTAGATGGGTTCAAAAACGTCCAATATAGTTCTTGGAGGAAGGTCTATCACAGGGATCTGCAACCTTAAACGCTCAAAGAGCCATTTGGACCCGTTTCCCACAGAAAAGAAAACACCGGGAGCCACAAAACCTGGGTGGGCGTGGCCAACTCAATGTCACTCACTTCTACCGGTCACATGACCTCCTAGCCACACCTACCCAGCTGGTCATTAGGGCAGAGAACCAGTTGTTAAAAAACACCGGGAACTACAAAGTCCTTTTGACATCTCTCTCTCTTCCCTCCCTCCCTCTCTCCCCCCCTCTCCCGCTCTCTCTGTATCTCTCTATGGCTCTCTCTCTCCTCCTCTCTCTGTATCTCTCTATGGTTCTCTCTCTCCTCCTCTCTCTGTATCTCTCTATGGTTCTCTCTCTCCTCCTCTCTCTGTATCTCTCTATGGTTCTCTCTCTCCTCCTCTCTCTGTATCTCTCTATGGTTCTCTCTCTCCTCCTCTCTCTGTATCTCTCTATGGCTCTCTCTCTCCCCCTCTCTCTGTATCTCTCTATGGTTCTCTCTCTCCTCCTCTCTCTGTAATCTCTCTGTCTCTGCCCTGGCCGCTTCTCCATCCCCCGCCGGCGCCCTTACCTTCTCAGGCCAGGCGAGGAGTGACTGGGAGGGGAGGGCGAGGGGCGGGGTCAGCCAATGGTGGGGGAGGGAGCCACAGCAAAGGGCCCAAAGAGCCACATGCGGCTCCAGAGCCGCAGGTTGCTGACCCCTGGTCTATCAGAAGGAACCAGACCTGATGACCAAGTGCTGCTTTCAGGCATGGAGTCAGTCTACTTCTATATAGGGTATAGATGAGCAACAACGGATGTCTTGGATCTCCTACTGGTGGGTTTCCTAAATGTATCAGGTGGGCCACCAAGATGGAATGCTCATTATTTGGACTGAGGCCTGATCCAGCAAGCCTATTTTCAGGTTCTCATATTTCATCACGCGGTATAGAAATGAACATTCTTTTTCCTTATACTTGGCCTTCAACCCTTCAACATCTTCACCTGTCCTTATCTCCAGCACAATGACCATTCTCAATTTTCTAGATGCCGCTAAGGCCCAGATGATGCCTCCTCACAAGGAGTGGGTTCTCCTCCGCTCACCTTGAGGATGGGCACGTTCTCTTGACCTCCCTTGAAGACAGCTCGGTTGCAAAGCCCAGCAATAAGAGACAAGGCCACCCAGGTGGGGGAGCTCTTATCAAAGGCCGTGCCTGCAATGAAAAATAAAGGAAGACGGTGAGGGGGGACGTTCTAGGTTAAGAAAGGAAATCACTTGAACTGTAGGCCAGGTGTCAACCCTGAAGCTGTCCTGACTGAAGCCATTTCGTCCGCTTCAGTGTTGCCACACTGGAGCTGAGGGTCAGGCAAGGGGGGGATTTGAGATAGAGGGATTGTTGTAGCCAAAACAAAATACTTTCTCTTGGGAACCAAGGTCACATCTGGAAGGAAGAAGGCAGAGTGATGCCACCCGGTTGTCAGACTATACAATGATTGGACCATGTGACTGATTGTTTTGAGAAAGTAGAAAATCTTTTACTTTTAATGACCTAAGCGTAGTACGTAAAATCATCTGCCACAATGTCCTACCTGTCAATGACTACTTCAGCTTCAACCACAACAATATACGAGCACACACACAACAGATACAAACTTAAGATAAACCTTTCCAAACTCGACTGCAGAAAATACGATTTTAGCAATAGAGTGGTCAATGCCTGGCATGCACTACCTGACTCTGTGGTTTCTTCCCCAAACCCCCAAAACTTTAACCTTAGACTGTCTACTGTTGACCTTACCCCATTCCTAAGAGGTCTGTAAGGAGCGTGCATAAGTGCACCAGCGTGCCTACCGTCCCTGTCCTAATATTCCTTTTTTACTCTTACTCTGTTCATGTATTCAAATTATGTTTATACTTTTACCTGTTATCTTATATAGGCTTGACAAATAAAATAAAATAAAATAAAATAATAAAATAAAATAAAATAAAATAAAATAAATAAAATAAAATAAAATAAAATAAAATAAAATAAAATAAAATAAAATAAAATAAAATAAATAATGGGGTGAAAACCACAGGAGTTTTAGAGTTGGTTTTCACCAGATATGTGCCAATGTGATATTATCCAATAAAAGCAATGTTTGAGGAACTCAATGGCCTCGGGGGTCTTGCTTGCAATGGATTTATTACTTGGAATCCTAACATTGAACCGACTTTTTGACACCAGGGAGAAAAGGGGAAATCGGGTGAAGGGGAAAGAGTAAGGGAGAATGGGTCAAATCGTGAAGAGGAGAAAGATGGGATTTCAATCAAGGTTCCACCTCAGCCTTTCTCAGTCTGTTGCACATCATTCTCACCCTACACAGCAAAACTGGGAGGATCTGTCATGGATCTAGAGCCGAGCTAGAGACCCCAAGAAGACATGAACCCCCCTCAGCTTCCTATCCTTTCCGTTACAAAGAGGTCCTCTGTCAACTCTTCTTAATGCAAGATGGGGAAAGGGTCTCTGTAGTCTCTTTCCCCACAGTAATCCTCACCAGATTGATCCTCGGTGGTATCAGCCTCATGGATCTGGTTGTCAAACCACATGTGGGCAACAGTCATTCGGTTTTGAGTCAGGGTCCCTGTCTTGTCCGAGCAGATGGTGGAGGTGGAGCCCAAGGTCTCTACAGCTTCCAAGTTCTTCACCAAGCAGTTCTTGCGAGCCATGCGCTTGGCAGTCAAGGTCAGACACACCTAAATGGGAGGAATGAAACTTAGCGATGGGCTGAAGGAAAGGACTCCCATCAGAGATGCCCAAACTCGCATTTTCCTTGAAAGCCAAGAGTCTTCCAATATCTAAGGGGCCGCCACAAAGAAGAGGGAGTCAAGCTATTCTCCAAAGCACCTGAAGGCAGGACAAGAAGCAATGGGTGGAAACTCATCAAGGAGAGAAGCAATCTAGAACTAAGGAGGAATTTCCTGGTAGTCAGAATAATTAATCAGTGGAACGACTTGCCTCCAGAAGTTATGGATGCTTCATCACTGGACGTTTTTAAGAACAGATTGGATAACTGTTACGGATGCTTCATCACTGGAGATTTTTTAAATTGTGGATGCTTCATCATTGGAGGTTTTTAAGAAGAGATTGGATAACTGCTTGTCTGATATCCAGATCCTACGATCTGGAACGAGCTCCCCCCGGAGATACGGAGGATCCCGGATCTGCGCACCTTCCGTCGCGCGCTTAAGACTTTTTTATTTCATCAAGCTGGCCTGGCCTAAATCTTCTCCCCTTTTAAATATAAATTTTAAATATAAATTTTAATTTGTTTTAAATTATGGGGTATTTTAAATTCAGCCAAATTATTTAATTCGTTTTTAATCTATTTTAAATTTTTGTATTTATGTGTTTTATCTTGTGGCTGTTCACTGCCCTGAGTCCTTCGGGAGAAGGGCGGTATAGAAATTTAAAAATAAAATAAATAAATATAGAGTCTCCTGCTTGAGCAGGGGGTTGGACTAGAAGATCTCCAAAGTCCCTTCCAACTCTTTTATTCCCTTATTCTTTTTCAAAAAGTGAGCTCAACTTCACATCATTTTTTTTCCAAATGGAACATTGAGACATCATTATCATCACCACCTCTGGGAAACCAAGATGAGATATCAGTAGTTTTTTTTTTTAACAAATATAACAGAATAACAGCCAGAAGGGACCTTGGAGGTCTTCTAGTCCAGTAGCAAGAGCATATAGACCAGAGGTGGGATTCAGCCAGTTCGCACCACTTCGGGCGAACCGGCTGTTAACTTTCTGAGCAGTTTGGCAAACTGGTTGTTGGAAGAAATCATTAGGGCAGAGAACTGGTTGTTAAATTACTTGAATCCCACCACTGATGTAGACTTATATACCACTTCACACTGCTTTACAGCCCTCTCTAAGGGCCCCCTACAGTCTGGGTCCTGATTTTACCCACCTCGGAAGGATGGAAGGCTGAGTCAACCTTGAGCCCATCAGGATCGAACTGCTGGCAGTGAGCAGAGTCATCCTGCAATGCTGCATTCTAAGCCCTGTGCCACTACGGCCCTCAAGCAGCAAACCCTATACCATTTCAGACAAATGATTGTCCAATCTCTTCTTTAAAAAACTCCAGTATTGGAGCATCCACAACTTCTGGAGGAAAGTCGTTCCACTGATTAGTTGTTCTGTCGGGAAATTTCTCCTTAGTTCTAGGTTGCTTCTCTCCTTGATTAGTTTCCATCCATTTTCTCTAGGAAGTTCTTTGGTAGACTTCTTGTCAGGTACTTACTGTGACTGTAGCCAAGAGTCCTTCAGGGACGTTGGCCACAATGATGCCAATGAGGAAAATGACAGCTTCCAGCCATGAGTAGCCCAAAATGAGAGAGAGCACGAAGAAGGAGACGCCCAGAAAGACAGCCACGCCTGTGATCAGCTGGATGAAGTGCTCAATCTCCCTAGCAATGGGGGTCTTGCCAACTTCCAGGCCTGAAGCCAAGGTGGCAATTCGACCCATCACTGTCCGATCTCCAGTGGCAATGACAACCCCACGGGCTGTGCCTGGTGGGAAAAGAGACAAATCGGTGGGCATGCATTCTCTCTCCAATTTTCTGTGCATCTAACAATTTCCAGATCTGGTAGGTGATTATAGCTCCTAGAATTCCCAGCTAACTTGACCGTTCTGGCTAGAAATTCTAGAAGTTGTAATCTCAGCTCAGGTTGGAGATCTCCGCTGTCGATTTGTGTTGGATGTTCACTGCCCATAAGGTAAAGGTAAAGGTTCCCCCGAAGCTGCCATTGACATCACATCAAATATGCAAACCTTGGGCCAATCCATTAATTAATTCAAGACCTTGGATTTTGGAATCTGTGGATGAACTAATTAAAAGAGCATTGGAGTGTATTTATGGCATAGGCCCCGATGAACCATTTCAGATCTTTTTACTATTAAAGATACTAGGCATGCTAGTCATTCCCGACTCTAGGGGGCGGTGCTCATCTCCGTTTCAAAGCCGAAGAGCCAGCACTGTCCAAAGACGTCTCCGTGGTCATGTGGCCGGCATGACTCAATGCCAAAGGTGCACGGAATGCTGTTACCTTCCCACCAAGGGTGGTCCCTATTTTTTCTACTTGAATTTTTTACGTGCTTTCGAACTGCTAGGTTGGCAGAAGCTGGGACATGTAATGGGAGCTCACTCTGTTATGCGATGCTAGGGATTCGAACCGCTGAACTGCCGACCTTTCGATCAGCAAGCCCAGCATCTTAGCACTGAGCCACCATGTCCCTTGCAATATTTAAATGAATTTAGGAACTACTGTTTGATAACTGTAACTTACAAATCTCACTGGGTTCTTTGAGGAGAGAGACAAACCGTTAAGCTAATTTAGGATGAGAGTTTAGGTGTCAAGCGCCAGGGGAATCAGAAGATCCAGGCAGTTCAAATAGCTATAAAGATGTATTTGCAAGCTTAAGGTCTTGACAAGAACCTGAACTACTAACAGTCAAAGCAAACAGCCGGTAGATAAGAATCAACGGAATTCACGGTGAGCTGGGCTCAGATCTCTTGTTGTCATGAAGGGACTCAAGACTGATGAGGGGCTTGATACCTCCCTCAGGCTCAGCCTGGTGAACTCCTACGTTAGGTAAGCCCTTACTGAATTACTCTAGATTCCTCTCTAGCAATCCTTACAGTTCTTCAATCCTACAGTTCTACGGAGGAATTATTGAGTCTGTCATCTGCACCTCTAGAACTGTCTGGTTTGGTTCTGCAACCCAACAAGACAGACACAGACTTCAAAGGATAATTAGAATTGCAGAAAAAGCAATGGCTACCAACCTGCCTTCCATTGAGGACCTGTATATGGCACAAGTCGAAAAGAGGGCTGTGAAAATATTTACAGACCCCTCGCATCCTGGACATAAATTGTTTCAACTCCTACTCTCAAAAAGACGCTATAGGGCAATGCACACCAGAACAACTAGACACAAGAACAGTTTTTCCCCAAATGCCATCACTCTGCTAAACAAATAATTCCCTCAACACTGTCAAACTAGTTACTAAGTCTGCATTACTATTAATCTTCTCATCGTTCCTATCACCCATCTCTTCCCACTTATGACTGTATGACTGGTATCCTTAAGATTTATATTGACTGTTTCCTAATTTTTTTTTTTTTAAATTTGATTTATATGCCGCCCTTCTCCGAAGACTCAGGGCGGCTTACAATGTGCTCACCAATAGCCTTCATCCTTTTTGTATATTTATACAAAGTCAGCTTATTGCCCCCACAACTGGGTCCTCAATTTACCTACCTTAGAAAGGATGGAAGGCTGAGTCAACCTTGAGCCTTGGCGAGATTCGAACCCTGCAGTAATTGCAGGCAGCTGGTCTTAATAACCAGCTTAATAACAGGGTGCCTTAAACTCCTGTACTACCAAGGCTCTTGATATGATTTGATTGCTTATTTGTTCCCTATGACTATCATTAAGTGTTGTACCTTGTGATTCTTGATGAATGTATCTTGTCTTTTTATGTACACTGAGAGCATATACACCAAAGACAAATTCCTAGTGTGTCCAATCACACTTGGCCAAAAAAAAATTCTATTCTATTCTATTCTATTCTATTCTATTCTATTCTATTCTATTCTATTCTATTCTATTCTATTTTCTATTCCCATAAATTAAGGCAGATATATGCCCTAGCAGTCGCAAAGCCAATAGAAATTAAAAAAAAAAATACTGTGCTAATATGTTCTCTTAAATCAGTGTTTTTCAAATTAGGCAACTTTAAGATGCGTGGATCAAAATTCCTCAGACAAAGGATAATACACAGGTCATCTGATCATAATCCGGAAAGGTGTCAAATAAAGTTCTTCTATTCAAATCGTAGCAGTGATATCTAGACTGGGGTCGAAAACTCATATCAATTCACAGCAATGTTTTTACTGAGATGTGGTTTCCCTTTTTCTAGTCAGGCCTAGAAGGTGTCCTAACTCTGACAGAAGCCCCTACCTTCGACGCAGTTGGTAGAGAAAAAAGTGATATTCCTGGTCTCGAGAGGATTGTCGTGGGTACAATCTGGAGAACGGGTCTGAGGTTCGGATTCACCCGTCAGGGAAGAGTTATCCACCTAGAGAGAAAATGCCAGGCCATGTCAAGTCCGTCCAGAAAGGGTTCGCGGTTAAAATTATCCTGGTTTTATCTCAAATTTGGCAGGTCAACAAACTGACAGATCTCGTAATCGTCACAACTCATTTGAAAGGACAGATGGTTTGGGCCTGTTACGTAAGTCCGGGAAAGCTGATCACTTTTGTGACAAGGATCCAAAATTCATTCTTCTCCCACTTGTCTGAGGCTGCTCCACATCGAACAAAAGAAACAGGGAAATCCGAGCTGCAAGGTTGTACAGTGATACGACCTACGCAACATTGATCTTGTGCTCGGCAATCTGATCTCTCCACTTAGATTTGGTTAATGGGAGAGAACAGTTGGTAAAGGACACCGGCGAATTGCTCTTATTCCCAGGGGCTTGATAGTCTGTTCCAGAGCTGAAAGGAACAACAGCTGAAAAGAAGACTAGTAAGATTTTCACCAACCTTGCAACCGTGAGCTGAGATGATCCTTAGGTCAGCTGGGACTCTATCTCCTCCTTTCACCTCTACGAGATCTCCAACCACCACATCCTCGGCGTTGAGTTGCATCTTCTCCCCTTCCCTGATCACCAGAGCTTGCTTTGGGACGAAAAGCAAACTTCATTAAAACAATATATTCTGGATTTTCAGTCATGCTGACACGTGTTCCCCTAAAATATTTCTTTGTAAATCTATCCTTTTCCAAAGTTCATTGGCAACGCAACTCTCACACTGCCTAAGAATGTACCATCGGGGGTGGGGGGGGGGGGGTTCAACACGTCTGGAGTTTGCCATGTTGTCTCCAGTAGAGAACATTGTGTCATTCTTGTTATTATTATCCAGTTTCCCCAAAAATAAGACCCAACCGGAAAATAAGCCCTAGCATGATTTTTCAGGATGCTTGTAATATAAGCCCTACCCCAAAAATAAGCCCCGGTTGAGATCGTCAGCAGATGGAGGCGTTTAGTACTGTATTTCCCCCAAAGTAAGATCTAACCAGAAAATCAGTCATAATGCGTCTTTTGGAGAAAAAATTAATATTGGTCTTATTTTCAGGGAAATACGGTATTTAACACATGTGCAACATTTGCAAAGGTTTCATATCTGATTTCATAAACCTGAGATTCTAAATGCTTGTGTTCACTCAACAGCCTTAACCAGACAGACTTCTGATTAACCCCCTTTTGACATTGTACAATACACTGGATCCTAAATTAATTTAATGCCCTGGACTCACACAACATACATACATACACCAGAAAAACAAGGTTAACGCTAAACTCAGCATGGTACCTTACGTCACCCATTCCTGCTCACAAAAATCTCCTGAAGTGGCTCCTAATTTCTGCTCCCATTTTACAAATAGGTGAGCTGAAAGATACCAGCAATGAAAATAATACCTATACATCACTTATAAAGGTGGCTTGGGCCTAACTTTATGGGGATTTTTTTTTCTCTGTGCGCTGTGTGCTCTCTGTCATTTTACCTCATAATGTTCCTGCTGGGTCAATTTACCTGACGATGCTCCCGTTTGCCTTCCTTATTTACTTAAATATGTTTATTTATATAAAGCCACAAGTTCTTGTCTGACGCCATTTGGACACCGACTGCGCAATTCTCTGGCAGACTACCTGTACAGTAGTGGAAACCTTTTGGGAAAAGTGTATTTTTGAGGTTTGATGGCTAATAACACCAGATAATCCTATTCCACTGCTGGAATGGCCTGGGAATAGCCCAGACCTTCACCCAATTGAAAATCTATCGAACTGACTAAAGAAACTTATTAGAAGCAATCATTCAATCTTGGTTTCACATTAGAACATCTGCAGAACTAAAAGACTTGGTTCACTCCGTGGGAAGACGTTGTAAGGCTGTAATTCATGCTTAAGGTTACCCAACTAAGGATTAACTGATGTGATAATTTTTGTATATCTCATTTTTTCTATGGTGATCATTTTTGTGTATCTAGTTTTTTCTACGTGTTTCACTTTTTTTCTTTATACTGTAACTGCTATTCTAATAACAAATCCTTCATCAAAGTTATTGCATTACATTCTCGATTAAATTATCTTTCCATTGATATATAATTTTATGGTACTACTACTCCAAAAAAAAAGTGGTGTTATTAGCTACTTTTAGAAAACACACTTTTCCCCAAAAGGTTTCCACAATGTTGGCCACTACTGTACGTTGGTGTCGATATAAAAGACAACTGGCCATACCTGGGGTACCATATTCTTGAAGGATTCCATAATCTTAGAGCTTTTGGCCTCTTGGTAGTAGGAGAAGCAGCCGGTGATGATGACCACAGCCGCCAAGACAATACCCAGGTAAAGCTGTCCAAGAATAGAGAGGAGGAAAGGTTGGATCATCAGAAGGTCTTTGAGATACCCCAATCTTCATCCCTCCCACAAGAACACCCTCCAAACAAGTCATCCCACCGAAACTCACTGTCAGCACTTCAAGCTACATTTACTCTAGTGCTGACATAAGAAGGAGAAGTGGAGGCGTCTGGAAAGGGACGTTTGACTTTTCACCTACTTATTTTCCCTGGAGATAATATCCCCTAGGAGATGGAATGGGAGGGGGGAAATTCCTTTGAGCTGGAGCGGTAGATTAGGGGTAGAATGACTTGGAAGATGGCCAATGAGTGCAGGGAAGTGGGGAACGGAAAGGGAGGGTTTTGGGTCTGGAAGTCAGTGTTGGCTTCGATGAGTCGGAAGTAGAATGTCGTACTTAATAAATGGGAATTTTTCTTCAAAGACTTTGTTTGAAATGCAATTTATTTGAGACCACCTCGAAACCTGACACTCACATTGTCACCTGCAGGGTCCTCTTCGGTTCCTGCCTGGATGCCATAGGCAAGGAAGCAGAGTATGGCACCGATCCACAAGAGGATGGAGAAGCCTCCGAAGAGCTGACGACAGAACTTGACCCATTCCGGAGTGGTTGGGGGTGGGGTGAGAGCATTGGGACCATCGCGGGCCAGGATCTCTTGGGCTTTGCTGTGGGTCAGACCCTGATAGTCAGAGAGAAAGAGAAAGGATAAAAAACCATAGGCTGGGAAAGTGTTCTGACCTAGGCTTCCCCCCAAAAGCACAAAGCAGAATCCTGGTCCCAACAAAACCCCTTTTATTAAACGAACAGTGAATTCCTCTCATTCACCTTCAGCAAAGTCTTTCGAGGGAGAATTTCAGTCACAGACCTTATTTGGCTTGGAGAGCTGCCAGGCCGATATCTTCAAAACTTGGCAAAGAGTCTCGGAGAGTCACGAGCCAATTAAGCGAACTATTTGTCTCCTGCAAACTCCACTTCCCTTTTTGCTCCTCTTTTATTCCCTCTGGGAGGGGCCATTCATCGTCCACCTGTGGCCTTACTCCCAAGTCGACCCTTGTTCTTTAGCTGTTCCCTTCGTCTGGCAACTCTGTGCATGCGCACACTGGGAACAGGCTCCAGCTGTTTGCCTGCCTCACTGATGTCTGACTCAGAAGGCAGCTGATAACTGGCATCCGGCCCTGGCTCCCTCTCTGCCTCCGACGCAGAGCCCTCATCAGAGCCTTCCCCAGACTCCAGGACTGGCCCATGTTCCTCCCCAACCTCCTCACTGTCTGAATTTGCTGCCAGCTCCGCTGGCCACTGGCAGGCCACAACAGAGAGAAACATCTCTGCATCCCTTCACCCTTCCAAAGATATTTTTCCCTGGGGAGTTAAAAAAAAGCATGAACTACTACAAATCATAAGCCACTTTTTCTATCTTTGGACAAATCGTAGAGCTCAGCATACTTTACTTTTTGTAGTGTTTTTATACTGTACAAAACTTCTTTTATAAACATAATTCTATTTTTTTTAAAAAAAGGGATGAGTGGAAAACCCCCTTCATAGTCAAGGGATCTCCTCTGCCAAGGAAGTTTCTCCTTCCAATATTTTCTTGCGTTGGATCATCTAATTTACCTATCAACATTTTGCAAGAATTCCTGCAGGTCCAAAATTTTAGTTTCAATGGCCCTGCAGAATGTCATTAAAATTAAAGAATCACAATCAACTGTGGACATTACAAATGCTTCTCTTCCATTCCAATATTCTACCATCTAGTTATGGACAAAATAAGAAGAAAAGGAAACAGCAGGTATGGGAAAGAGACAACTAAAATCTCAAATATGGAAGTGTATCTTAGAGTCTAAGGGCTTCAATGAAATCAAACATTTTGGAATCTGGTGCAGGAATTCCCAGGAGATCCCAGAATAGAAATGAAGAACCTCAAAAAGAAATATCATCTAGGACCTGTTGATCATACCTAACATTAATCCTTACAAAAAGGTCTAATTTGTTCATTGTATGTGCTTAGAAATCTCTTCAGTCAGGATCTTGAAAGACTGAAATTCTTGGTTGACGGTAAAATTATAAGGAATCGAGAAAGTTCCTAATTTGGCTGAGTTGTACTCCTTTGTAAGCAAAGGTTCCCACTAGGGATAACATCGTAGTAGTATTCCAGTATTTGAGGGGCTGCCACAAAGAAGAGTAGATCAACCTATTCTCCAAAGTATCTGAAAGCAGGACAAGAAGCAATGGATGTAAATCAATCAAGGACAGAAGCAACCTGGAATTAAGGAGAAACTTCCTAACAGTGAGAATAATTAATAATTGCCTTCAGAAGTTGTGGCTGCTCCATCACTGGAGGCTTTTAAGAAGAGATTGGATAGCCACTTGTCTGAAATAATATAGGGTCTCCTGAATGAGCAAGAGGTTGGATTAGAACAGGAGTCGGCAACCTTAAACACTCAAAGAGCCACAAAGGTCCTAACCGGAAGCCCCATTCAATTCTGGAGTCGACCGGAAGTCTGGTTACTACATCATAGTCTCCTCCTAGCACAGCGTTCTTTTTCCTCTGCTGACCAGAAGTCCAGTTCCCCCACCATAGAGTCTCCTCCTAGCGCGGCATCCTTTTTCCTCTATCTGTCCTAACCAAAAGCCCTATCAATTGTGGAGCCGACCAGCAACAGGGATGAAAGAGCCACATGCGGCTCCAGAGTCGCAGGTTGCTGACCTCTGGACTAGAAGACCTCCAAGGTCCCCGATTGAAACTTTTTTCAACTATTACAGAGCTGCCCCAAAAGTTCTCTATCTGCTGGTCAGCTGATTTCCTCCACCAGCTAGGTCATGGTGCTATGGAGCCTCCAGGTAGATGTTCAACCTATCTCCAGTCCTTGAGGAAAATAAGAAACACCCACCAGCCCTAAGTGGAAAGTCCTTACCTGTACACAATCTGTGTTGTATTTCCGGCAGACTTCCTCAATGGACATTTTGTGCTCCGTCTGAAACACATGGCAAAAAGACGACACTTAGGAGGATCTTCTGCTATCTCCCTCCATCTTCATCATCATCATCATCTCTTGCAGTTCCACCCAACCACCCCATGGCCATCATTGGATCAAGGTAGGTCATCATCACTCCCCATTTCTTGCAGCTCCACTCAACCACCCAATCACCTCTGTTGGATCAAGGTAGGTCATCACTCACCATCGCCACTTCCTTCTTGAGATCATCCAGATCCCGACTCTTCTGCTGAGCTTTGGTCTTCTTGGGTGAAGAATCGTCATCATGTTTGTCTTGGGTGGTGGCCACACGATAACTGTCTGAGCGCCCGTACTGCGTGGAAAAAACCGGCAGAGACATAAGTAAAACACCCCATCGAAAAATGCAATCTTTGTCTCAAAATGTTTTTCAGTTTGCCCCAATTTGCCATGTACAGGAGGTCCTCGACTTACAACCACCTTTGTTAAGTAAGTTTTGCCTCATTTTACGACCTTTCTTGCCACGGTTGCTAAGTGAATTGCTGCAATTGAGAAGTTAGTAACCCAGTTGTTAAGTGAATCTGGCATCCCGGGTTGACTTTGCTTGTCAAAAGGCTGCAAAAAGGCATCCCGTAACCTTGGGATACAGCAACGGTCGTAAGTACGAGTCAGTTGCCAAGGGTCTGAATTTTGATCACGTGATCAGGGGGAGGCTACAAAGGTCGCTAGTGTGGGGAAAAAACGGCCATAAGTCACTCTTTTCAGTGCCATTGTAACTTTGAGTGGTCACTAAATGAACTGTTGTAAGTCGAGACTACCTGTACACCTGTTCTGAAAGTAACAGATAAATTAAGCTGTTCTGAACAGGAAACAGAGAAAATGCAGGGAAGGTCAGTAAATGGGGAGGGGGAAAGCCCCTAGGTGGATAATTCTCCTCCCAATAACAATTTGGATATGAAAGCAACTCCAGTTTGTATCTAATGGTTTGGAAGCCTTGATCAATTTTAATTGATATCAATATGATGGAATCGGCTATTTCTAATTTACAGCTAGTCCTCGACTTACAACCATTCATTTAGTGACTGTTCGAATTTACAACGGTGCCGAAAAGGTGACTTATGACCAGTCCTCAAATTTACGACCATCGCAACAACCCCCATGGGTTCTGTGATCAAAATTTGGGTGGTTTGCAACCGGCAAATGTATTTACGATCCCAGGATCGAAAGGTTGTCTTTGTGCAACCTTCCCAGCCATCTTCCAACAAGGAAGGGCCATGGATGAAGACAGATCTGCTTAATGACCATCTTTCATCTAACAACTGCAATGAAGAGCAACAAAGATGATGAGGGGACTGGAGGCTAAAACATATGAAGAACGGTTGCAGGAACTGGGTATTTTTAGTTTAATGAAAAGAAGGACTAGGGGGGACATGATAGCAGTCTTCCAGTATCTCAGGGGCTGCCCCAAAGAAGAGGGAGTCAAGCTCTTCTCCAAAGCACCTGAGGGTAGAACAAGAAGCAATGGGTGGAAGAAATTCAAATGGATCTTACAGGGTAGTCTTAAGTAAGTAAGGCAGTTCCTCTCCGTTACATTCCTTCGCCTACGATTAGCCTACCTTACAAAGCTCCACAGTTGAAATAACAGAGGGAAAAATTTCTGCTTTTTAGAAACTGGTTCCTTTGAGGACTTTTCACTGATAAGGTTTAATTTCAGAGCTAGCATCCTTTGCCACTGATATCCCTCTGGAACAGGTGAGGAATAAGTCTAGCACAGTATTTCTCAACCTTGGCAACTTTAAGATGTGTGGACTTCAACTCCCAGAATTCCCCAGCCAGCAACTTTAAGATACGTAGACTTCATCTCCCAGAATTCCCCAGCCATTATTGAGAAATAATGGATGGAGCAAGAAAATATCAATTCAACTGCATCCTTAGCACCCTCTTAACACAACTTGCTCCACACTGTTGTTGTTGTTGTTGTTCTTGCAGGGGTGGGTGGGTGGAAAATGGAGAAGAAAGTGTTAGGCATTGCTTTCTGGAAGAATCGAAGGATTTAAGCCAGTGAAACAACCAACCAATAAATAATAAAATGCATTTTTCTTTCCCCAGTGAGAAATTGGCTTAAAAGGGGATCCATATTCTGGGGATCATTGCTGTTTGATCCTGAAATGACTTAGGACTATTTTGCACACTTACAACTGTTGCAACATCTCCATAGTCTAAATTCAGATGTTTGGCAACTGATTCATATTTACAGCCATTGCTGCGTCCCAGAATACAATCACATTTTGCAACCTTCCGACAAACTCAGTGGGGGAAGCTAGATTCGCTTAACAACCGTTTGTTACTAACTTAACAACTGCAGTGATTCCCTCAACAACAGTGGCAAGGAAGGTCGTAAGATGGGACAAAATTCACTTAAAAAGGTTTCACTTAATTTCAACAGAAATTTTGGGCTCCATCGTGGCAGTAAGGACCACCTGAATTTGTGATTCTTTGCCATGTTTACACGACAGGAGGAGGGGGGAAATTAGCATCATGGACCAGACAACTCTCTGAAATGTATAATTTGTAGGTAATTACAAATTACCAATCGTTTTTGGATTGAATTCACCCAGGGCTGAATCAGTGAACAAAGGAAAAGCGAGCATCCTTTTGAAGCCGAGCCTGGCTGCTATCCACGAAAGAAGCAAGATGAGATGCCATCAATAAACATGCAAAGAATATCCAAGGAGAAATTGAATGACCTTGGGATGTCCTTGCCCAGAGGCCCAACAGCCATCTTAAGTAGGAATTGGATATGTCTGGTCTATTGAAAAGAAGGACTAGGGGAGAGATGATAGCAGTCTTCCAATATTTGAGGGGCTGCCACAAAGAAGAGGAGGGGGGAGTTTTGTCAACCTATTCTCCGAAGCACCAGAAGGCAGGACAAGAAGCAACGGATGGAAACGAATCAAGGAGAGAAGCAACCTGGAACTAAGGAGAAATTTCCTGACAGTGAGGACAATGTACCAGTTGAATGACTCGCCTCCAGAAATTGTAGGTGCTCCAGCATTGGAGGCTTTTAAGAAGAGATTGGACAGCCATTTGTCTGAAATGGTCCAGGGTTTCCTGCCTGAGCAGGGGGCTGGACTAGAAGACCTCCAAGGTCCCTTTCCCACTCTGTTATTCTCTTATTCTGTCAAGCAGGCCTTACTGGGAATAGGGTGGGGGTTGTGGTTGGATGGATGAGCAGCAAAGGAAAAATAAAAACCAAAACTGCTTCCCTCTTTCTTAAGTCCCATCATGGAATTGTCGGTCATGATATAAATCCCTGCCAATAAAAACCAGACTCCAGACATCCGAGCGTCTAATTTAACCCCGCTCTTTAATAAGCAGAGTTTACCCATTTTTTTTAAAAAAAATGAATGTACGCAGAATAGGCGCTGCTGTTTGCTTTGATGGGTCACGCTTCCCCATAATCACCGTTAAGAAGTGGATATCAAAAGCTCAGACGTCGTCACATGGCAGGGCCCCCGCGCGCGGCCCACCCAACGCAGCCGTGCAGAAAGATCACCGTGAAAAAGGGATGGACATCTCACATCCATCACTGCAGCTCTTTTCCTGTTGTTGTTGGGTTTTTTTTTCCCCTTCTTCTCCAGCCGCAGGACCAGGGGGACAAGGTTTTGGGCCCGAGAATTCAACCCCGTTCTTAGTCCATGATGGTGGGGGGACCTGCAAGCCTGGGGGGGGGGGTAAGGGCCATTCTGTGGCCCTTACCAAGGCAGAGACATTATTTCAACCTTGGCGCACCCCTGTGTGTGTGTGTGTGTGTGTGTGTGATGCAGATAAATAAGAGCTCCCATCTTCTTCTTTTTTTTGCAAAGACATCAGGAAGAAGAAGATATAAAATCTATAGCTAACACAGAAGCGGGGGTGGAATTATACTGCAGTGCAGAAGAGGGGGGGGAAATGCCATTCGGAGGGGAGCCATTTTTCCTGGTGGCAGCTATTCGAAGGCAATCGAAAAAGGAGACGTGCCAACCACTCGCCGGTGCAGAGAAGGAGGGGGGGGTGTTTCCTTGTCTTAGAGATTTGGGGGGGAGGAAGGCTGTTGACAGCAGCCTGTTTAGCTGAAGGGCTCTTGGGGGGTGGGGGGTCCTGCACCTCACCCGAGCGCTTTGGGGCCCCTTTTTTCTCAGCTGGGACTGGCTGCCACCCCCAGATTCTGCGGTGCTGCGGTGGTAAGATCCCTGGCGTGGTGCCAGAGCTGCAGCAGTGCCCGGACAACTGCAGCGGCCATGCCATGGGGAAGAGGAGGGGCAGAAAGGCAAACAACCCCCCTTTTTTTCCTTCACCTCAAAGAGGCGGCCTGCGCCGACCTTTGGGGAGCCCGTTGGAGGTCACTGTGGCCCAGGGAAGAGGACACGGGTGAACGGGAAGGCTGGGGGGGAGGGATAAGAGATCCCCTCTTTTCTTCAGACCTTCCAAAAGACCCCCCCCCCAAAAAAAGGACAAGGAAGACAAATCCATCTCCAGAACCTGGAGCCAAGACACAAGGAAAGAAGGGCTACTGGATGGGGGGCAGGAGGGGCGTCCTGCTTGCTCTCACCCAGGCCAGCGGGAATCCCCTTCCCCGGGGCCCAACTGTGTCAATGGTCTATTTTCCTTCCTCTCCCTTCGGATCCTCAAACACCCCACCCCCACCCCGTTTTTTGCTGCAGAGGATGTCTCTCCCACAGCTGCAGATACCAAATATAGAAATATGGGGAGGGGGGAGGAGAGGGGGAGAGAGAGAGAGGAAAAGGGAAGGGATGGGGCAGCCATGGAGGAAGCCAGGAGGCAGCCATTCAAATCTTTCCTGGAACATCCTGGGGGATGTTAATAAGGGGGGAAAGAAGACTCCAGCCACCTTAGAGTGACCTATGCATTTCCTTTCCTCACTTCAATGCTACCCCCCCCCATCCCCATCCTCCCCTCCCCCCCCCCAATACCGCCACCATTTTTCTGTTTCCCCTTCCTACAAGGTTACAGCTGCCGCTGCTGCAGGCGTCCCTTCCTCCTTGGGATCAGACTGAAGGCAGATCAGCTGCCTTTCTGGACCCAGGCCATCTGTCTCTCTCTCTCTCCCCCCCCCCATCCCTCAAGCTACCCACACATATCTAGGGCAGGCAACCCTCTCCTCACCCTCTCCCCATCCCTGTCCTTGCATTGTTTTTTTCTTGCCCATTGATTTTTCCCCCCTCTATCTTCTATCTCAGTCTGGGGGGGGGCTCTCTTTTTTTCCCCACCGATGCCCCCCTGCTCCCCACCTGCCCCGCAGCCCCCTTTGAGAAGAGCAACGGGGAGGGGAGGAGGGGGGTGGGGAAGGAGGGGGGTTGTCTCGTGTGGGGGATCCCATAATTATTTGGGGGGCGGGAGAGGGAAACAGCCGCCTTAGGCTGCCGCAGCCTCCGTGGATGTGCCCCCCCCTCCCAGCAGGACTGGCGTCCCTTGCTGAATATCAATGAGGGAGGACGAGCGCCCCCCTCCTCGGTGTAATCATCTTCCCTTAAACCAGGTTTCTCTCCCAATTTTTTTTTAATTAAAAAAAAGGAAAAAAAACCCGTCTCTGCTCTTTCGTCTTCTCCATCGCCCTTCCACACCTTTCTTATGTTCTCTCTTTGCAAGACAGTGAGTCATCTTTCTCCTTCATTTGTTCATCACCCTTTGCTGACATATTGTCACCTGGAGGTGGGGAGGGGGGGATTAACCAGAGCGCCCTGCTGCTTCCCTGCTAGCTTTTCAGCACCTTTGGCTTTCCCGATTCCTAGGCAGCCCTCTTCTCCGACCCCCGGCCCGCTCTCCAAATAAAATAAAATAAAACCAGTCTCATAAAGGAAAATGCAGGTCCTTGAGATCTTATTTGGGTCCATCGCTGTCACCCCAATAATGCACAATCGTAGGTTCTGGCGGACACACTCACACAAACGTTATCTAGGCACGCACATAACCTTCTCGAGGTTCAGGGGTAGGGAAAAGAGGCGATATGACGGGCCCGGCTTAAAATAATTTCCAAACTGTATGAAAAGGGGGGGGGGGAGACAGTCTGAAGCCAAGGGGGGAAGTAGAGGCCAATGGAAAGGGCCTGGAATGCGTCATTCGCCCTCCTGCATTGTGGGTCGAGAGAGAGAGAGAGGGAGGGAGGGAGGGAGAGAGAGAGAAAAAAGAGAGAGAGAGAGAGAGAAAGAGAGGGAGGGAGGGAGGGAGAGAAAGAGGGAGAGAGAAAGAGAGAGGGGAGGGAGAGAGAGAAAGAGAAAGAGAGGGAAAAAAGAGAGAGAGAGAGAGAGAGAAAGAGAGGGAGGGAGGGAGGGAGAGAAAGAGGGAGAGAGAAAGAGAGAGGGGAGGGAGAGAGAGAAAGAGAAAGAGAGAAAAAAAAGAGAGAGAGAGAGAGAGAGAAAGAGAGGGAGGGAGGGAGAGAAAGAGGGAGAGAGAAAGAGAGAGGGGAGGGAGAGAGAGAAAGAGAGAGAGAGAGAAAGTGAGGGGGAGAGGGAAAGGGAGGGAGGGAGGGAGAGAGAGCAGAAGGGGGAAAATTGGGGGCGGGGGTCCTTGCTCTCAGTAATGAAGGAAATCCGAAGCCCACCCATTTTCCATCACTTGCCCCCGTTGGCTTACAAGCCCCCATCGTCCCCAACCAAGCAGCACGCCGGCTGAGGATGATGGGAAGCTGTCGCCCAGCCTCTCCGGAGGGTGCAGCAGCAGGGAGGAAAGCTGACTCCCCACCCCCCACCCAGCCACCCACCCCCACACAAGACACCTGTCGCTCCAAGAACGACGCGCGTTTTCCCAATTGCAGAGTCAGCCACAGGCAAGGTTATTCAGACGGACGCTTATCTACGGACCAGGTCCTGTGGAGACGGACGGACTCCGTTGTAAGGGACGGTTGGCGTCTCTGGGGAGGGGGAGCAAAGGGTCCCGGGGAGAACCCAACCCCCTCCCCACAGAGAAACAAAGAGCATCTCTAGGGGGGGGTGGGGGGTAAAGAGAGAGAGAGGGAGGGAGGGAGGGAGGGAGGGAGAGAGAGCAGAAGAGCCTTGCTAGTACAGTGGTCTAAAGCACCCTGTTATTAAGAACAGCTGCCTGCAATTACTGCAGGTTCGAATCTCCCCAAGGCTCAAGGTTGACTCAGCCTTCCATCCTTTCTAAGGTAGGTGAAATGAGGACCCAGATTGTGGGGGCAATAAGCTGACTTTGTATAAATATACAAAAAGGATGAAGGCTATTGCTTAACGCATTGTAAGCCGCCCTGAGTCTCCGGAGAAGGGCGGCATATAAATCAAAATTAAAAAAAAAAGAAGGGGGAAAATTGGGGGCGGGGGTCCTTGCTCTCAGTAATGAAGGAAATCCGAAGCCCACCATTCTCCATCACCTGCCCCTGTGGGCTTACAAGCCCCCATTGCCACCCTTCTCCCGGGTGGCAAAGCGGGCACCCTCTGCCTCTTGGGTGGGCTCCTCTGCAGGAGCCAGATGCGGATCGTGGGGTGGGGGTGGGGGGGGTGGGAAAACGAGAGACTGCGACTTACCCCCATCTTGGCGGCTTTGGCGTCTCAGCCTGGGTGTGCCAGGCTCCCTTCGGGGAAAGCAGACACCCGGCAGGCAAGCGGGATGGCCGGATGGATGGATGGATGGATGGAAGGAAAGAAGGAAGGAAGGAAGAAAGAGCCGGGAGCCGAAGAGCGAGAGACAGACAAGGGAAGAGGAGGGAGCTGCCGGCGCCCCCAGCCAGGGATGCTGTGCCCACGGCTGCCAGGCACAGAAGGACGGGACGTAGCGCACTCCTGGCGCTGCTGTCTGAACCAGGGCAGGCTGGCCAGCCAATCAGCGGGCGCTTCCCCCCTCCCCGGCCCACCGCTAAGCCCCGCCCCTTTTACTGCAGAATTCACCTTGTCCAAGGTGGGGGGCTGGAAGGAGCCGGGGATCCCCCTGCTTGACCGAGGCAGCGCCCCCCCTTCCCCCGTTCCTCTGCCCCCCAATGCAAAACACAGAAGCTGCAGATGGGGAATACATCACAATCATACGATTTTATTTTATTTTTTTAAGACAGGGCAAATCTAGGCCTAGGGTCCCAGCCTCCTGGATGCCCTTCAGGCCCAGCCAGAGGTGGGTTTCAGCAGGTTCTGACCAGTTCTGGAGAACCGGTAGCAGAAATTTTGAGTGGTTTGGAGAACCAGTAGTAAAAATTCTGACTCATCATCTATTCTCTGCCTCCCAAGTCCCAGCTGAGCGGGAGGAAATGGGGATGTTGCAGTTCCCCTTGGATTGGGGAGGGAATGGAGATTTGACAGTATCCTTTCCCTGGAGTGGGGTGGAAATGGAGATTTTACAGTATCCTTCCCCTGCCATGCCCACCAGGCTGTGCCCACCAAGCCATGCCACACCCACCAAGCCACACCCACAGAACCGATAGTAAAAAAAATTTGAAACCCACTACTGGGCCCAGCCCAGCGCCCTCTCCCCACGCCCACCCCTTCTGGGTGCGCACACCAACCCCTGCAGGTAGACCACCTCAAGATCAAAAGGATCCAAAACTGGAAAGGAGAGAAGATAATTACCGATGAAGAAATTATTATGAAAATGTTGGACTGCGCTGAAATGAGTAGATTGACATTTGAAATAAGAGAACAGGAAGATAAACAATACTATTTGATATGGGAGATATTTTATCAATGGTTTGATAAAAAAAGTATGGAGATGAGATAGCATATATGAAATGTTTAAATATTTATCTTTAGTTTAAGTAAAGAATAATTGCTATATGAGGAGATTTGGAGAATTGTAAGCACGAAATGATTTTAACCGATTGAGATGCTGTCTATAATTGTTTGTAAGGATGATATTTTTATGTTATTGTTGTGTTTTTTTTTCTTATTTTTTTTTATTTTTAATCTAAAATAAAACTTTTTTAAAAAAAAAAAAGATCAAAAGGATCCACCCTCCCGCCTCCCTTTCTCATCCCTACGGAAAACAGACCCGCAAACGCCATGTTTCCATGTTCTGCACCAGGCCCCGATCCACAGAGTGGGGTTAAATGCACCCCCCCCATTCAACCTCCAAAGCCACCCCAGCCCAGTCTCTGTGGTAGATTTGTCAGAATGCAAACCAAGGGCATTCTTAAAACAACATCTAGGCTGCATTCACACAACACGCTGTATTTTAATCAGGTCAATTTAGGATCTCGAGGTGGGGGGTCACCTGGGGGCTGTTTCAACCTTGGTTTGGGTTGTGGTCCAATCTGTGGTGAGCTCAGTGATGTTCAGTATACTACCCAAATCAGAGATTGGGTTAATTCAGGCTGAAGGTGTTGTGGGAATGCAGCTATTTTTTTTTTAATTTGATTTATATGCCGCCCTTCTCCGGAGACTCAGGGTGGCTTACAATGCGTTAAGCAATAGCCTTCATCCTTTTGTATATTTATACAAAGTCAGCTTATTGCCCCCACAAACTGGGTCCTCAATTTACCTATCTTAGAAAGGATGGAAGGCTGAGTCGACCTTGAGCCTGGTGAGATTCGAACTTACAGTAATTGCAGACAGCTGGTGTTGATCACAATGCTATCAGTCTGCTGAGCCACCAGGCTCTTTTACCTATTAACCCAGACGTAAGAATAATAACGTAGCTACAGACAACCGCCAAATATAAACCAGAGAATAAGCGCAACGGAAGACTAACATGGTTTGCCAATCAAATAAGTCTTCTTCAAAACTTCCGTTTCTGATCTTTGCACTTAAAAAGCTCATGGAACAAACGAGAAATGATCCTCTATTAAGGAACATCTGCTACTTGTATCAGACCAAGATTCAGTATTTCTCAAGAGTGCTCAAAATATATTTTTTTAGCTTTGTGGGAGATAGAAAATATGATAACAAGAGAGGCAAGACTCAGCCAGAAGCTAACCCTAACCGGAAGCAAAAAAAAAGGTAAAATATAAGAAAATTTGTGGTCCCAAATCTCAGCTTTAGAGATGACTACTTAATCTGGTGCTTCTCAACTGAGCAATT
Organism: Pituophis catenifer annectens; assembly: GCF_029215685.1. Lineage (NCBI taxonomy): Eukaryota > Metazoa > Chordata > Lepidosauria > Squamata > Colubridae > Pituophis > Pituophis catenifer. Next base: position 5,173,960 of record NW_027256889.1, read on the forward strand.
TTAAGATGTGTGGACTTCAACTCCCAGAATTCTGGCTGGGGAATTCTGGGAGTTGAAGTCCACATGTCTCAAAGACTTCAAGTCTGTACTAGTTTGTTCCTATAAATAAAAATAGTGTACCAATGGTGGAGAAAATAGTGTTGGTGGACATTAATTTGGGTTAATGTCCCAAATTAGAGATAATTTGGAAATAAAGGGATTAAACATTAAGTCACAAGAATATAAGGTCCAAGCATTCGCAGATGATCTGCCATTTATTATTGAGGAACCTTTAGAATCTGGACCCATTTTATTACAAGACATAAACCAATTTGGCGCGGGTAGCAGGATTGAAAATGAATAAAGACAAAATTAAAATATTGACTAAGAAAAAATATTGTGTACCAACAAGATGTTATGCCACTTTTGACCTCTACCAATGCAAATATTACTAAATACTGGGTTTACACAAACACTTAAACTGATTATTTATTATTTATTTATTATTTATTACATGTATTTATATGCCGCCATTCTCTCGAAGGACTCAAGGCGGCGAACACAAGTTAAGAAACAAGTACAATAAAATAATAATTTAATCCAAATAATTAAATAGTAGTAAATAATAAAGCCCGGAATCAGTCTTAACTGTATCAATTGCCTGATTTGTCTAGGAAATCATAAACTAGCCAAATCATCTCTGTTCATGCAATAAAGCTAACCTAGTATCCAAATATTTTGCTGCAACTGCAAGAGTTCTGAAGAATCTTACAGTCTAAAAACAGGGATGTCCTACCTTGGCCATTTCAAGGCCTGTGGACTTTAACTCCCAGAATTCCCCAGCCAGCCATGTTGGCTGGGGAATGCTGGAAGCTGAAGTCCCCAAGTCTTAAACTTCAAAACCTAAGTCCACAAGTCATGCTGGTAGGGGAATTCTGGGAGCTGAAGTCCACAAGTCTTAAACTTCAAAACCTGTGTCTACAAATCCACAAGTCATGCTGGCAGGGGAATTCTGGGAGCTGAAGTCCACAAGTCTTAAATTTGCCAAGGTTGGACACTCCCTGTCTTAAAATGTGTCTTTAGTCATCATTTCATATTTTTGTCCTTTGGCTTTTTTTGAATCTTGTTATTGAACAAAGCAGCAGAACAGGATTTTAGAATCAATCAGTTTGGAGAAAAAGTATATTTACGAGAAACGGACAGAGACAGAGACATCTGCCTTTGAAAAGGAATATTTGGCTGCATTTGCACCTTTTAAGTGTTCTTTAGCTCCAGCAACACAAGTTACCAAAGAGTGACTAAAGAAATTTAAGTGGGGAGTTTTCACCTTGATGTGTTTACGAGACTGTACCACCTTCTCCTCCCCACCCCCGCCAATCTGCAGAATTCAGTGTGAATTTTGGAAGAGTTGCACTACAAAGCAATCTATTGGTGCAGGTAATCCTCAATTTACAACCGTTCATTTAGTGACTGCTTGAAGTTACAATGACATTGAAAAAAAGGGAGCTATGGCTGTTTTTCCTATAACCTTTTTTATAACCATGGTCACCTAATCAAAATTTGGATGCTTGGCAACGGACTCGTATTTATGACATGTCCCAGGGTCATGGGATCACCTTCTGTGACCTTCTGATAAGCAAAGTCAATCAGGAGGCCAGATTCACTTAACAACGGTAGCACGAAAGGTCGTAAAACGGGACAAAACTCGCTTAACAGCTGTCTTGCTTAGCCATGGAAATTTTGGGCTCAATTGCGGTCATAAATCGAGGATTATCTGTACCTTCAACCCAAAGAATCGTCCTGTTTTTCCATCTCTAAGTCCCATTCCCCACCTCCCCATCTCTACCCCGGTCTCCGAGATCAAGGCTACTGCCAGAATTCACAGCGTCTCTGGGCCTTAGTACCAATTTTTAGCCTCCTTCATCCTTCATCCAATCTCCATGGCAACTAGATGGGGGGGGAGGCCATGTGACTCAGAGTCACTGTGGCAACCAGAAAGAAGGGGTTTCCACAGCAGCAAAGGGAAAAGAAAGGGAATATGGACTTTAAGAAGGATTTGTCCTGCGTCTCAATGACTTTTAAGTCTAGCGCAACTGAGATGGAGGAGGATATATTCATTCTGGGCATCTCAGTGGCTGCAAAATGCTTGAGCAAAGTCACAGTAGAACAATTCTTTCCCCCATCAATATTACAAGAGCTATTAATTGATTGAGAGACCAAAGATTCACCCAGGGATAGAAGGAGAAATTCACCACATTTTTCACCGGTTCCCTTTCAAGCTGGACTCCTCCACATCGCTGGGCCTACATCTCCTGTTATCTCATGCAGGGAAAACTATAAGTTCCAGGAGGCGTACAGGGTGCCTCTGTAGAAAAGCACAGTCATGGTTTTGGAGGAGAGGTGACTGCTGGTAAAACTTGTGCTTAGCGCAGGAGGAAGAATTGAGAAAGAATTCAAGACTTACTTCGCCTTGACTCGCTTTGGTACCCAAAGGGAGGGAAGGCCAGACTTGATTAGGCTTTCGAGATTCTGTTCTTGTAGCCTCTATAAGAGCTATGGTGGTGCAGTGGTTAGAATGCAGCGTTGCAGGCTAACTCTGCCGAATGCCATCAGTTCAATCCTGACCGGCTCAAGGTTGACTCAGTCCAAGGTCGGTCAAATGAGGACCCAGATTGTTGGGGGCAAGATGCTGACTCTGTAAACTGCTTAGAGAGGGCTGTAAAACACTATGAAACGGTATATAAGTCTAAGTGCTATTGCTATACTGGCCGTGATGGCACAGTGGTTAGAATTGTAGACAAATTCTGCCCACTGCCGGGAGTTCGATCCTGAAAAGGCTCAGGGTTGACTTAGACTTTCATCCTTCCAAGGTTGGTCAAATGAGGACCCAGATTGTTGGGGGCAAGAGGCTGACTCTGTAAACCACTTAAAGGGGGCTGTAAAACACTATGAAGTGGTATATAAGTCTAAGTACTATTGCTATTGCTATATCATTAGAGTTCTAATTTTTTTTTTAAAAAATCATGGCTATTTCCTGACCTGGCCTACTTTGAAGGGCTGACAGCATCTGCCTTCCCCACTGTCAATATCACTGACCTGTTTATTCAGTAACACAACTAAATTACTTCCAAGAAGCAATAGATTGTTGCATCAATGAAGAGAGGGAATAATGTGACACTGACCAAGTCGATCATGAAAAGAAAGGGTATGTCTGGTCTATTGAAAAGAAGGACTAGGAGGGACATGGTAGCAGTGTTCCAGTATTTGAGGGGCTGCCCCAAAGAAGACAGGTTCTACCTATTCTCCAAGGCACCTGAAGGCAGGACAAGAAGCAATGGGTGGAAACTAATCAAGGAGAGAAGCAATTTAAAACTAAGGAGAAATTTTCTGGCAGTGAGAACAATTAACCAGTGGAACAACCTGCCTCCAGAAGTTGTGAATGCTCCAACACTGGAAGTTTTTACGATATTGAATAACCATTTGTCTGAAATGGTATAAGGCAGTGATGGTTAACCTTTTTGCCATCACTTGCCAAAAGTGGGGGGCACACAGGGGGTTGCGCGTGTGTGCCCACACTCATAATTCAATGCCCCATTGCCCCCCCCACGCTTGCGTGCGCAACGCCTCTGCACTACTCCTGCTTTTGGCACGCGATGGCAAAAAGGTTACCGATGGGCCCGATAGGTCCATTTTTCACCCTCCCCAGGCTCCAGAGGCTTTCTGGGAGCCTGAGGAAGGTGAAAACAGCCTTCCCCACCCACCCTGGAGGCCCTCCGGAGGCCAGAAACAGCCTGTTTCCTGACTTCCGGTGGTCTCCAAAAGCTCCGAAAATCATCTGGCGTGCCATAGGTTCGCCATCACGGGTATAGGGTTTCTTGCCTGAGCAGGGGGTTGGACTAGACGACCTCCAAGGTCCTTCCCAGCTCTATTCTGATGAATGAATAAAGTCCCAGGTTCTGGCTGTCCTATATATGGCAGATAATCCTTTTTGTTTCCGCTCCTTAGAAGAAGAAAAGATCAAGTCATTCATAGGCTCCCTTGCCTGTAATACCAAGGCCAAGAGAATCATTTTGCAATTGGATTGCATTGACATAGACTCCTTGCTTCTACCGATATATATATATATATCTCCCTTCCTCGGCGCTGACTAATTTCTAACCACAGACAGGCTCCCTTTCATCTGTTATTATTCATCCAAGTGTATGCAGCCTAATTCAGGAGGAGTGACCCGGGCTTGCTCACTTTCCATTTTGTTCCTCCTCCCAATCTCAGAAAGGAGGAAACCTTTTGCCAACAATTTCCCAGCACAGGGTTCTCTTGGGGACGGAGGCGCCCGCAAAACCCTTCAGGCTGCTTCTCCAACTGCTCGCAGGCCGTGGTGCTGAAGGGACAGCTCCTGGCTGGAGGCAAAGGGGGGAGTTTTAACGAGGCGCCTCGTGGGCCTGTTTGCAAGAGCCACGGGAGCTTCTCAGTTTCTCGATCTGGCAATCCATCTTCTGCCCCCACCTGTTCTTCCTATCTAGAGGTTTCTCAAAGAGGTGCTTGCTTACACGGCTTCGGGCTTCGGGCAGCCGCTGTCCCGCTTTTTGGCGTCATCCGTAGATTTTTATTTCTGGTGGGAATAATTTATTTATTGGTTCGATTTATATGCCGCCCTTTCTCCGGAGACTCGGGGCGGCTTACAATGCGTTAAGCAATAGCCTTCATACTTTTGTATATACCTGCTTAGTAGGGCTTTTGCCCCCCCCCCCTCCAAGCGGTGTTCTTTTTTTTATACAAAGTCAGCTTATTGCCCCCCACAATCCGGGTCCTCATTTTACCTACCTTAGAAAGGATGGGAGGCTGAGTCAACCTTGAGCCCGGTGAGATTTGAACTTGCAGTAATTGCAGGCAGCTGGTGCTAGTTAACAGCACTTTAGTCTGCTGCGCCACCAAGGCTCTTAAAAGACGAAGAAGCAGCGGGGAGACAGGAACAAGGATGACAGCCTGACCCCATAAAATTTGGAATAGTGTTTTTTTTTTTTTTAATCTGTTTGGAAGCATGCATAAAAAGGCCTTAAAGCACTTTCTCACACCCTGGCAAGGTTTACGATGGATGGACTTCAACTCCCAGAATTCCCCAGCCGGCAAAACTAGAAAAATGTTTGTCCATAAGCAATTGGAAAATCCTTGCACAAAATTTACCGTGGAGGAAGAGAAGGAGGAGGAGGAGAAAGAGGAGGAGGAGGAATAATCAGAATCAGAATCACAGTAGAGCCAGAAGGGACCTTGGAGGTCTTCTAGTCCAGCCCCCTGCTCAAGCAGGAGACCCTATACCATTTCAGACAAGTGACTGTCCAATCTCTTCTTTAAAACCTCCAGCGATGAAGCACCCACAACTTCTGGTGGCCAGCTGTTCCACTGGTTAATTGTCCTCACTGTTAGGAAGTTTATCCTCAATTCTAGGTTGCTTCTCTCCTTGATTAGTTTCCATCCATTGTTGTTGTTGTTTTTTAATTTGATTTATATGCCGCCCTTCTCCGGAGACTCAGGGCGGCTTACGATGCGTTAAGCAATAGCCTTCATCCTTTTGTATATTTATACAAAGTCAGCTTATTGCCCCCATAATCTGGGTCCTCATTTTACCTACCTTAGAAAGGATGGGAGGCTGAGTCAACCTTGAGCCTGGGGAGATTCGAACTTGCAGTAATT